>NW_009933071.1:0-2494 GCF_000696875.1 Nestor notabilis | reverse complement strand
CTCCCTTTCTCAAAAACTTCCTTTGCTATATTGCCTCATACGATAATGTGATCAATGTACTGCAGGTGCTCTGGAGCCTGCCCCTGTTCCAGTGCAGTCTGGACCAATCCATGGCAGATGGTAGGGCTGTGTTTCCACCCCTGGGGCAGTCGGTTCCAAGTGTACTGGACACCCCTCCAAGTAAAAGCGAACTGTGGCCTGCACTCTGCTGCCAAAGGGATTGAGAAAAATGCATTGGCAATATCAAAAACAAAGCACTGCAACAGCTACTAAGAAGGAGAAAAAATGACTGCTGTAGCTGAACCCAGGACAAATACATGTACCAAAAAGTATGAAAAAGTACTTCAGACTGAGTACAGAGGCTGCTTCAGAAAATGACACAGTGAGAGAATAAGTGTCAATGAAGTTTTGCAATGTTCGTTCAAAACGAACAAATACATTACTTACGATATAATCTTACCAGAAGATGTTAGTTCCCACAGTACCTTAAGTCACTGACAACCTTGACCACTTGCAGTGAAGCTTTCCAGGTGTGTTAAACAATTAAAAGTCCTCGGGAATACAAAAGTAGGTGAAAGAGTTCGTTGGTAGAACATTGACAGATTCAGAGACAATTTAGAAAATCTTTGAAATTCTGAATGATGAATGTATTCAGAGAATTATAGGGCATTTCTTAATAAAAGCCCTATGCAAGAAGGCATACATCTCTTACTCAAATACCTATGGTACAACGACATGTCATTGCACTAATAAGTATCTGACTCACTTGACTCACAAACTCAGGTAAAAATAACATGGAAAATTAAGTGAGAATAAATATTTGTTGGCATTCCCAGCAGCATTTATAAACTGTCTTCTTATATAACCAATTATGAAGAACTATCAAAAAACCCTAGTCCAACTATCAACTGTTCAACAGAGAAGGAAAAGATTTGGCCCATATATATGTGAAGGTACTATTTTAAGCTTTTTAGTGATGTAAGGGTTTAACAGGCAATGAAATATATAAAAAAACCCTGAAAGCATGTAGTTGTAGAAATGGCCATAATATTTTTAATTATTATGTAATGTTCATAATATTTAGGGTCCAGATATTACGACTTTTTTATTAATGAAGGCGCCACATCCTAAAATAAAGCAACAAAGGTGGTATTTTTTCTGAAGTGCTGGAATTAGCTAGAAGACTGAATATCATCACTTTTTTTTGTACATAGAATGAAACATCTACAAGGAGAAAATGCATCAAGATCAATACAAAATGAAAATTTTCAGCTGCAATCTGATAACTCCCATGCAATTTAACATGATTCTCTACTCAGGAGTTGCAATACTAGACCGTTAATTTTACTGTGTTAGTGGCTGATTTCAAAGACCCTGTTTCTGAAAAGAGTAAATTAAAATAAATATTCTTTCTTTTCTCTCAGTTATGAAAAGTGTGCTAGAGAAACTGCAAACACAAACAGAAAAGTCAGCTTATCTCTACCTGTATTTTACAAGGTTGCAATAGGTAAAACAGTATCTAGTATTTCGCTTTTTGTTGAGAAACATCAGTAGGTATTATTGTCTGGAGCTTTTCTGAGTTGGATCTTTCTCTCCTTTTCCATTTCTATAAGAGGCATTTTCCCACATGCTTCATGCATATATTTTCATCACTGCAAATATTCAGAGGGCATCTGGAAACAGACTGAATCTCAGTAAAGCAGAAGCTGCAGAGTACCTGAAATCCAGAGGCGTTCCCTGTTAGTAGATGATTCATCCTGAAGTGGTCAGTGACTCAGAATTTACACCACCTTTTGCTCAGCAGTGTGGTAAAAGATGCTGTGTTGTTAGATGTAACATTCATCAAGGAGGAAATTCAAAAGTTCATGAAATATACACAAAATGGAATCTAAATTTAACATCAGATTATGAGAACTGTGAGAGATTCAGCAATTCTGCTAGCATATTCCCATAAAGATCTGTACTTCTCTGACCACAAGCATGCGTGACACTCAGGGGTACATACCACCTGCAAGAAAAGGTCCTGCCTCCATGATTAAAGATGAGGGTAGGGCCAAGTAAGTTTATCTTGTTGCTCATTTGGGGATTCTTTCTTTTACAACCTGTAGAACAAAAGTAAGCAGCAGATGGAAAGCTATGAGATACAAAGGTTAACAGTGAAACGAAAAAATAATGAATTATGCTATTTTTGTTATAATGAAGTCCATTTGGTTTCTGCTTTAGAAGAAAGTTATTTTAGGCTCTCTAGTTATGCAAGGATTTAACAGACAATGAAATATATATAAAAACTTGACAGAAATATGTGCAAAAATGTCCATAATATTTCTCTCATCAATATGCTTTAATCCTGGTCAGGATTCTGGAAAGAATCCATGATGTAAATTTAATATCACATAGGCTAACAAAAGCCCTGAATTTTGTATTGGTATAAGTAACTCTAAAAAACCCCTATCACTCCCAATTAGAGTATAGAATATATATAGTATATATATAT
>NW_009933070.1:5711-9907 GCF_000696875.1 Nestor notabilis | reverse complement strand
AGACTGACTGGTCTATAGTTTCTTGGGTCTTACGCCTTTCCCTTCTTGAAAATGTAGGTCTTTATTTTGGTTGCCTTTTAAAACCATTTTTATGCAATGGGCTGACAGTCTGAGCTAAATGTTTACTCCTTTATAGATTTTATAATAGGCAACTTTATATCTTAGCTCTCCCCTTACTCTTCCCCAGTTATTGAAAAGATAACTCCACAGGAGTTTTAAAAAGACTGGTTGTATATGTAGATCTAAAATCCCTTCCTGTACATGTCCCCAGTGTGACTGTGAAACTAAGGTTAAATGTTGCCATACAAGTATTAATGGTTAATGAACAGGCAAAAGAAAAGATAATATCTAAACCCAAATATATCTAAAAAAGGACAAAAGATACATTTGATAGTTGCTAGTCACAATACATTTAGAATCAGTAGTTGGTATGTTATATGTACTCTTACAATTTTTTTTTTCTTAAAATGAGAAAATGTTTATATTTAAAGAAATGCATATTGTTATTAGTGTTTATATTTATTACTCTATAGAAATAAGAACTCTGGCAGATTAAAGAGTTTGTCCTTAGCTTAAATTTTGGTATTTGGATAATATTGCCAGGATTTAGTATCCCTGGATGAGGTACATGGTTGGGGCTTTTTTGAAAGCACAACTTGGGGCTTGTCTCCATTCCAGATTGCTGCATGTAAATGATCCAAGTTGCATTTAGATGGTAGGTATTTACACTCTGTAACAATGGATAGCAAAAAAACCCCAAACAAACCAAACTTGTAATTCTGCTAAGAAAGACTAGAGAGTCAGGACTTAAAGGCAGAGTACTGGTGCTAAAAAGAGAGCCAGTGACAGCGTGGATTTTGGCTGTTCATCGTGTGTTATATTTTAGAATGAAGAATGTCTCTTTCTATGTTTATTTTGCTGATGGCACAGAAACCTGTCTTTTATAAACTCTCTAGGTAACCTGAATATTTTTTCTTGCTTTTCATGTGTCATATTAGATTTAAGAGGCTACAGAATACCAGCACACAGAGTTAAGACATTTTTTGACACTTCTGTAGCTGGGAACTTATGAACTATTTATACCTAAAATTGTGTCAGATTACGTTGATTAATCAGAAATTATCTGTTATCTCATGTATTTTCTGATATATTTGAAATAAACATTGCATACCCTGTACTGAGGCTTAATCCTTGTTGAGCACATAGTAAATCTCATTTTTGGGGAGCAAAGTCTAGCAGATCATATGCTGTCCCTGACACACTTGAAGCATAACTAGAAAAACATTTTTTAATTTCCATAGCTCACTACAAACCTAATCAGATCAGTGGATGACAGTACAGCATGTATCAGGATGTAGATAGGTTTTAGAAGGTGGCAGAGGTTGGATAGGACTAGTGGATCCAGGAGCTGTACTTTTAAAAATTTCCAGCATTGTTTGTGCATTCCAAGACCCTGAAGTCTCGCTTGACTGCCCTCAGACTTCCTGTTGTAACTTCATCACTGTGCACCTGAAAACTCAATAATGGATAATAATCTGAGGGCTTTACCAGGGTAGGAAGCTGTCTCTTTTCACATTTTTAATTTGGGAAGAGTGAGCTTGTTTCCATGGAACTATTTTAACAGTGAGGTCTTATATTTTAGTGGTTATGGTCAACAAACATCCCTAAGTCTGTCCTGTCAGTATGTTGGGCCTTCTGTCACCTTCAGAGTAGAGTCTTCTAAGGCAATGACCCATATTTTTTCTTTACGGAAGCAGAAGAAACCTCCAAGTCAAACAGAAGTACTTGTTTTAAAGACAAAATTTTGCTAATGTCACTACAAATAGGCACTCCAGATACTTCATAATCCTTTTACAATTTTTATTCATATTTCATATTGGATGTGAATATGCTGACAAAGAAAAATAGTTGATTTGCCTCTGATAAGCTTAGGGGGAAAATAAGAAAAAGTAAGTAAGCAAATCAAAGAAATGAAAGAAAGAATGTAAAGGCCCAGATTTAGTATAAAGGATTCTGGTGTTGCATGAACATTTCTTTAGAATACTTTTATGCTTAGGTGAATACCCCTACATCTGCTTTTATACAGCAAGACATATTATGCTTTTCAGATTTGCCCCTTTTAGATGTGGGCATATCATGGATTTATCTAGTGCCAAATTTATGTTATCTGACTTTTTTTCCTCCCCTAATAATTCCTTGCATTTGTTTTGATCTTTTGATCACTTCTGAACTGTGAGCTTATTTTCATGGAACTACTGTAACAGTCAGATCTTTTATTCTAGTGGTTATGGTCAGCAAAACTTTCATGGCTAAGTAAACTTAGTATTGCTTTTCCCATTTGAATCATTTCATACTGGGGAAAATAAAATCTTGTCTTTATAAATGGAATTAGGGCTATTGGGAGTTATCATGAAAATGTAATAACTTTTCCACAGTATCACCTCATGAACTAATTGATGAACAGCTACACTTCCAAAAGCTACTGGGCAGATCTTGCATTTGAGGCACAGATATGGGTGGTTTTACATCAGTAATTTACATCAGATGACGGGCGAGCTTTTGAAAAGACTGTCCTGTTTGTCTCCGCCCACTCATTTTGCTTTATGGTGATGCCTTTACTGAGCTGCACAACTTGCCCATGTAGATGTTGCCAGGTTTTCTTCCAGTAGGTCTTATATAGAATTAAACTTTCATGCAGTCACATGGAAACATGACATTGTTGGCAAACAAGGCAAGATAATCACTTTTTCACTATTGAGTAGCACATATGAAGAATTATGTGGTTCATATGTGTGCTATATATAATGCCTCAATATTTTTAAGAGGCTAGTAATTAAACACAGTCTTGATGTTAGTATTAGCGGTGCATGAAAAAAAAAAAACTTAATTTCAACTATATTTTAACTGAAAACTTATTGTTGTGAAAACACATAAATAAAAATTCTAAGCATTTATTTTTGTTGCCTTCCTTTTTATTCGATGTCCTGGATTTTTGAGTGTGGAAAATACCTTTAAAATTTTATGTCAGGTAACTAGTTTGTTCAAATGCTTCAAATCCCACTCTGTCTCCAGAATTGTTTTGCTTGCAGTTTGGGCACAAGCAAATAGCTGTGGGGAAAAAAAAATACACCTTGATTTGTAGGTTTGAGGTAAGCAGGCAACTCACAATTTGAAATACAGATGTATTTTCATAAAATCATAGAATAGTTAGGGTTGGAAAGGACCTTAAGATCATCTAGTTCCAACGCCCCTGCCATGACCAGGGACACCATACACTAAACTATATCGCCCAAGGCTCTGTCCAACCTGGCCTTGAACACCGCCAGGATTGGAGCATTCACAACTTCCTTGGGCAACCTATTCCAGTGCCTCACCACCCTCACTGTGAAGAACTTCTTCCTTAGATCTAACCTAAAGTTCCCCTGTTTAAGTTTGAACCCATTACCCCTTGTCCTACCACTAGAGTCCCTAATGAAGAGTCCCTCCCCAGCATCCTTGTAGGCCCCCTTCAGGTACTGGAAGGCTGCTATGAGGTCTCCACGCAGCCTTCTCTTCTCCAGGCTGAACAGCCCCAACTTTCTCAGCCTGTCTTCATACGGGAGGTGCTCCAGCCCTCTTATCATCCTCGTGGCCCTCCTCTGGACTTGCTGCATCAACTCCATGTCCTTTTTATGTTGAGGACACCAGAACTGGACACAATACTCCAAGTGAGATCTCACAAGAGCAGAGTAGATGAGTCAGTTTGGATTACAATAAAGCCTATTTGAACCTTAAGTTTTTTTAAAGTAATTAAAACTTAAAACTACACAATGTATGGATTTTACTTAGGGTTGTATCAAGAGGCTTAACTTGATAATACCTGTTGTGAAAAATGTAAACATTTGTGCATCAGAACATACAGAGATAATGCGTACTGTACCAGTTTTATCAATCTCTTGACTAAACAATTCATCATTACGGATTGATTTAAGTAATCATGTCTTGAATTTTGAAAAAGAATATCTCTCAGAGTTTTGGAGTTTTTAAGGATTACAAATGTAGACAAACATTAATAAATTAAAATTTTCTTGTCATATCAGATCCCAGCTTGTACTGAAAAAAAAAAAATAAACCAAACAAATAAACCAAAAGCAATCTTGGAGGGCACTTTTTTTCCTCTCAAATGAAACATAAAGAATATAAAGATGTTAAAAAAA
>NW_009933070.1:850-5650 GCF_000696875.1 Nestor notabilis | reverse complement strand
GGAAGGGAAGGGAAGGGAAGGGAAGGGAATTACAAAGAATCAGAAGATTTCTTTGTACTATGGAACTGAATTAAGTAGGAACTAGCAAGTAAATATGGCTACTTTGGGTACAATCTCCATGAAAGTTTAAGAACCTTTCTATTAAATGAATTCTTGACAAAAGTAATAGTTATTTTAATAGAATTATAGAATGGTTAGGGTTGGAAGGGGCCTTAAAGATCATGTAGTTCCAATCCCCCTGCCATGCGCAGGAACCCCTTCCACTAGAGCCTGTTGCTCAAAGCCCCATCCAACCTAGCCTTGAATACTTCCAGAAATGAGGCAGACACAACTTTTCTGGGTAACCTGTTCCAGTGTCTCACCATGCTCACAGTGATGAATTTTTCCCTAATATCTAATCTAAATCTCCCCTCTTTCAGTTTAAAGTTCTTTATTCAAACCACATGCTACAGAAAAGGAAACAAAAAAACCCAACACATTGAATGTTTAATTTTAGGTTTATTTTCTTTTTAAGGTGTAGCACCTTTCATGTCTTTTCTGTTACTGTGTTGCTTCATATATTGAAAATTTAGCATAGCTATAGTTTTATTCCTGCAGGTGGACATTATTCAAGATAATACATTCAAAGGTAGATGAACAACCATTCCTAGTGACAGAGTTCTGACAATAATGATTGTAATTTACTCTAGAATAAAAATGTCTATCATGGTATATACCATCACTGGTCCTTCTAGGCATAAGCACAATATACATAGATTTATACAGAATGACAGAGAAGACATATGAGTGACTGTCGTGGTTTAAGCCCAGCCGGCAACTTGGAACCACGCAGCCGCTCGCTCACTCCCCCACCTCTTCCTTCCTCCCCCTGCTCCCGGAGGGATGGGGAGGAGAATCGGAGGAATGTAACTCCCACGGGTTGAGATAACAGCTCTCCAGTAACTAAGGTATAATACAAACCACTACTGCTACCAATAATAATGATAAGAGGAATAACAAGGGGAGAGGACACAACCGCTCACCACCCGCCGACCGATACCCAGCCTGACCCGAGCAGCGATCTGGGCCTTCCGGGTAACTCCCCCCAGTTTATATACTGGGCATGACGTGCTGTGGTATGGAATACCCGTTTGGCCAGTTTGGGTCAGGTGTCCTGTCTCTGCTTCCTCCTGACTTCCCCTCCTCCCTGGCAGGGCATGAGACTGAGAAAGTCCTTGGTCAGAGTAAACATTACTGAGCAACAACTAAACACATCGGTGTTATCAGCGTTGTTCCCAGACTGAAAGTCAAGAAACACAGCACTGCACCAGCTCTTAAGAAGGAGAAAAAAATGACTGCTATAGCTGAACCCAGGACAGTGACATATGAGTGAAAAGACACATGAATGACAGTGTGATCCCATATCACAATATACGGGATCACATTTTTAACATCATTCTTTCAGCTATTCATCTTGCTTGTTCCCTTGGTTGAATTGACTTAAATAAAACTATCTTTAGTTATTTGTAATCACACTTCTCCGTGCGTTTATTCTACAGCTACCCAGCTGTAGCTCCCTGAGAAGGATGAGCAAGGTCTGATTAGTTAAGAGCAGCAATGTGCTGCTGGCCTTTGTTCTCAAATACCTCATGTAAAGGAACTCTTCCTTCTTTGTTATCAGGCTGGAAGAAAGGTATTGGCTAATCCCTGGAAAGTTTTACAGCTTTTGAAAAGTAATAATTTACAGTCTTTTTATGCACAAAACATCTTTTCTCTGAAGAAACAACATTATTTTGTTGATGGGGTGTGATATGCTAAAAGATGTTTTCTTATTCAAAATATGCAAAAATATGAAAAAAATTTAAGAGAATAAAGAATCCATGCTTATATGAATGATATGCTAAAGTTGTACAAACTGCTTAAACAGTAAATGCAACCATTTTTATTGCTGCAGAAGCCAGTCTGGCATAATAAATGAAGTTCAGATCCAGAAGACTACATAAGCGTCTGGAACACAACTGAAGAAGACTTTTGGCATGGCAGAGAGAGAGAGAGAACAAACTTTATTCAGCTTATGCAGTTTATCTGCCAACTACATCTTTGGTCCAAAACTGTGAACATATGCAGATATCTCTTTTCCTTGAAGGGATTTAGCTGCTTAACTCCTGCCCACGTCCCTAACAATATGGAACTGATGGGTGTGGAAGCACTCTATTGCCCTGAGATTGCAGATGTAGGTCTGACAAGTTCTGAGGGATGACATGATGACTAAGCATCTCAAAAAGAGTTCATTTGTAATATAAAAGATGAGTAGAAAGACACCATTATCCAGACTTGAATATGCTACTCTACCTAGACTGAGGGAAACTCAAGACTCCCTTTTCAATAATCTGTAAAGAGGATTTCAGTCAGCAGATTACCATTTAGGTAGGATTCGGCACAGATAGGAAAAATTATTCTTCACTTCCTTTATGAAACTATGCCTTTATCTTATTTTTTTTCTTCTCTGCTGCTACACAGAATTGAATCCTGCATACTTAGTGTTGGAAGGGGAGCGAGCAGGTGGTGAGCATTACTTTGCTAAGTTATTAGGACTCTCATCTTGGAGAAACCTCGCTCCTGCTTCTATCTGAATTTCTGGTTTTAGTGTTTAATTTCACCTCTACTGAGTAGAATACTGAAAATGTAGACGTAATCCCTAAAAGCAGTGTTTCTAATTTGTTAGACATTTTCCTGAACCTTAATTTAAAGGTGAAATGTATGGCACATAGATACCAAGCTGCAGAAAAGGGAGACCAGTGGGTTTACATGCATTCCTGATGATGTGAAGCTGCTGTGGTTACTTAAACAAGGAAGATTATCATGCTGCACTTTAGAAGTTTTTGTACATAACTGAAAGTCATGGTCCTGTTGGCCATAAGTCTATATCTTTTTTCTTCAAGGTGTTCTGTAGGTGGCGTTGCCAGACGTGTGTAACATGAGATGTCCCATCCTGTATTTTTAAAATCTCAGCCCAATTTGATAAAATAGATTATGCATATTTTTTCTGTATTCTTATAACCGGTAGCATTTCTAAATGCTTACTGTGTTAGAATGTCATTGTTGTTCTGCACAGACCAATAAATCATGTGAATGCAATATCTCTCATACCAAAAGCTACTGATCATCTACCAAGTCTTTGACCTGTACTGAGCAAGTCTGGTGCATCTGAGTAAAGATAAATTTATCTGTCTGAGACTGTCTTGAATTTCAACATTTGAAATTGTCAGTCATTACAAATGTAGGGTAAAGAGCTGTGTCTGATAGGATACTCTTCTGCCAAGTGAAAGATGACAGCTGAGTGCCTTCAGATTGAGAATTATCTTGAGCCCTGTTCTTCATTTTCCTGCAAAAGTTCTTTAAACACAGTGGAAGAAAAAAGGAAATGGTGTAAAAGGACATGGTGTCTTTTCTTTTAGTAACTGCTGAGTCAGACTTCTGAAGGAAGATTCTGAATACTGACTGAAGAAAATTCTCTTCAACTCTGAGTGCTGGCAGGATTTGGAGAGGGACAGAATTTCCTGTATAATTCTGTGGTGTACACCTTGTAAAGGTGTATTGTGGCTTAGCTATTGTGGCTGATGGTGCGTATATTCCATTTGAACCACCTAATCATCTGTCTCCACACTTTAAATACTGAATACAGACACCTAAAGGAGCTTTTGATTACACTAAAGATGGCTTAGATTTCACCGCAACTGTAATATACATTTTGAATTACATGACTAGGTGCACCTGAAACCTCTAAATTTTAGAGAAATTAAGACTAGTCTCTATTACTAAGAAAACATGTAATTCTGAAAATGCAGTTGATGTGGATTTATCGGCTTTATAATGCCAAGTGATTCTTGGATTTCAGGTTTTCTAGTCTTTAATAAATTGAAGAGAAACTTCTGTGGCTATTCAAAATATTAATCTACTTAAGAAATTCCATTCCAGAAATTAGCTCTAGACCTGAAAAGCAAATCACAGGTCCTGCACAGATCATGTGGTTTTGTGTCAAATATCTTCTCACAGTATTGTTTTTTCCTGGTTGCTCATCAGAGAGCTGCAGGAAGAGAATGGAAAACTCTGGTCCTTACTGATCAAGGACCACAATGATCTAGGGCCTCACATATTTCCAGTCTGCAGTTTCTCCTTTCATGCAGTGAATTGCAATGATCTCTTACAATGATAGTTCTCCCAGCCTTCCCCAGTTTTGATGGAAATACTATATTATTAACTTCATTTAGTGTATATTTGAAAACTGTGTATTAATGTATCAAACCTGTTGACATTAATACCTGTTTGCAAAGAAAATGATTTTCTTTATTAACCATTTCCTAATAACAAAATAGAAAAATTAAGCCTTTGTTCAGAGAAAAGAACTCATGTTAAATTCTTCTTAGATACAAATATTGCCATGAGACACATCAATATGTTTATAAAAATCAGGGAGAACTTTCTGTATCTAATGGTAAAATATGTCCATGATATTTTAGAGTACTTTTTTGTTTTGCTTTATGTATATATAGATATGCACTATAAATAAAGTCTATGCTACTGTTATGGATTTAATAATTTTACAAGCAACCCTGAGTGACCTTCATAATTCTGTCCAAAGTCCACTGGCTCCACTGGCTACATCATATTTCCTGATCCCTTTACCCTTATTAAGTGTTTTATCAAAAGTGACTGTCTAGCAATTTGTTGAAAAGAAATCAATAAAAATAAAGTGAGTGTTTGTGTTAGAAGCAGCTTTTGCAGTAATATTTTTTCCACCAGGAAAGGAAAGTTAAAATA
>NW_009933070.1:0-819 GCF_000696875.1 Nestor notabilis | reverse complement strand
GAAAGAGTGATATATTTAGAAGAGGTCTAGCTTTTTTTTGGAAAAAAAAAATACCCCAAGCAAACAAACAAAAACACTCCCACCTTTTCAATAGCTACCTAAGCTTGTTGTTCACTTCCAGAAATTCAACATTATGTCAGTATGATACTGCCAGGTTAAGTAGTAACAAATATACCTCCTAATAGACTTGAACTCTGAGTTTACAGTGCAATTGGAGAATGGAAGGATCCTAGGGGTTAGAAATTAGTTTATGTGTAAGAAACATCAAAGCAAAAAAAGTTAGGACTAAAGTTAGAGCCTTAATCCAGCAAAATCCCTAAGAGCTGCTATAACATTATGGTTGTTAAGTAAGCCATTTAATGTTAAAAATTGAGAGTGCACTTTAGTGATTTTTTCAATTATAGAGAAAAATTAAAAACAAAATCCATGTTTTCATGGTTAAAATATAATGACAAATTAAGCTTGGACTATGGTTGATTAGGGGAATCTCTCAATCTTTCATTCCTTTGATACAGGCGTTACATGAGCCTTTTTCACATATGGAAGCATCAAGACCAAAGTAATCTTTCTGAAATTGTCACATATAGAATGTGGTCATTCTCTTAATTTATTTTTTTTAACATTATTTTTGTCCACATTTATTTCATACCATTACAGTACACCAATCCCTCATCAGTGAAGTCAGACAACTGAAGCCTCCCTATGTTGTCAATGGACAACACAAGTTTTTTAAATTAGGTGAAACACCAACATTATGTACTGGGTAACCAACACAGATATTACACCTGTTCCCCTTTGTCGTGGTTTAAGCCCAGCCGG
>NW_009933069.1:0-34654 GCF_000696875.1 Nestor notabilis | reverse complement strand
ACAGCTACAGGTTGGGCGGAGAAGAGGTTCAAAGCAGCCTCTTCAACAGGGGAAGTTTAGATTAGATATAAGGAAGAAGTTCTTCACAGTGAGGGTGGTGAGGCACTGGAATGGGTTGCCCAAAGAGGTTGTAAATGCTCCAACCCTGGCAGTGTCCAAGGCCAGGTTGGACAGAGCCTTGAGCGACATAGTTTAGTGTGTGGTGTCCCTGCTCATGGCAGGGGGGTTGGAACTAGATGGTCTTAAGGTCCTTTCCAACCCTAACTATTCTATGATTCTGTAAGTAGATCCTGTCAGGAAGCAGCTAGTTACTTTGAAAGATTACAACAAAAGATTATTTCAATATTCAAGGGGAGAAATTCCTCTTTTTGAGAAATATACTAATAATATGAGTAAATAGTATTGTAAAGCATCACTTAGAATAGTTAGCTACCTGCTAGAACTTAACAGAAAATATATGTCTCCCTACTGGGAGATATGCAAATACAGACCTAAATTACATAGAACTCTATCGTAAAATCTCTAGGATAATCTGGAGAAAGACAAAGTAGAACACAAAAATGTTCCATTATTCTTCTGTTATTTTATAGTGCCCTGTGTTGCAGGATAAGCTGGCAACACTCCATGGTAATAGGTGGTGGACTTAGTGGATAGCTATGGAAAAAGCTGCCATCTACATAGATGGACATACTGCTGCTGTAATCAACTCTGTATCCCATGTTCAACTTCCTTCAGTGGTCTGAAAGAAACCATATGAAAAGGGCACTGTAAAGCCAAACTGTCCACTTCTCTAACTTGGAGTGGGTGGAGGAACATGAGGCTCACTCTATACCTTGCATATCCACTTTTTATCCCACAGTTAATTGAAAGTGTGCTTTCAAAGAAGGTGTTAACAGAGGAATCTAGATTCAAAACTATGTCAAAGACATTGTGACCTTATTTTCCTAGTCTTGGTGTGTTATTAATTTGGTTGGGGTTGTACCCTGTAATTCTCTGTGCTGAAGCAAGCTGAATTTCTGAATCTTTCCTGACAAACTAAAATTGCCCTTTTAGGACATAAAGTAAGGACCAAATCTGTCCCACTTTCAGGCGGAAAAGAGGAATACTTGAAGTTTCATAAGATGGCTTTTAGGTTTGGATTGCAGTAGCACCCAAACAAGAAACTCGTGTACATCTGAAGTGATGGCATCAGTTTTCTCAGTGTGGGATGAAACAAAAGTGGACCTCTCTCTGTTATTCAGGGACTGTCTCAGAGGTGAAATATCTGCACCAAAAGAGGGAGATTAGCACATGGAAGGACACATTTGTGTATAGCTCTGTGGGGTATAATTCAACCTCTAAATCCTCCTTCTGATAAGAAAGCAGATAAATCGTTACAGGTTTGGTATTTAGAAACTGTATGATCTAACTTTTTTTTAACTCTTGCAAGCTGAAGTCGAATGTGTTTTAAAACAGGAAATTCCATTAAGCTGTTTGCTTTCTAGTGGTTAAATGGCTTAAAGGCTTTAGAAAAATCAGGAATTTGCAAAGTACAAATTGCTAGTGTTTGATACTGTAGTTGAAAAATGCTGTATCTCCATCCCAGTTCAGATCAGATCTGACAGATATGTTTAGCCTTTGTGCCTTAATGCTACTGCATATGTGTGTGTATATAATATTCAAAATATGTATTCAATGGAAATTGAATTTCAGTTAATATCTGCATTAAGATCAGGGATTCATGAGTGATAAATTGTTCACCTTTCTTTCCTGACCTAGGAGATGAACAGAAGAAAGCCAGTGATGATATGTTGTCAAGGTAAAATGACATTGTTCAGAAAAGGGGAATATTTGGAGTTCTTGTTTCAATGAATAACATCACTTGAATGTTCACCCCATCAGACAGCTCTGGAAAACAAGCTTTCAGAAGGTAACAAGCTTTCAGAAGGTCACAAGCTTGAGCTTGTAGCCTTGCTGCCATTTGTCTGGTAGGATCTCTCTTCATCTTAAACCTGAATGTGTTTATTAGGATCACAATGAAAAGTGTCTGAAGAGAATATTAAAATAGTCATTACTTTGCAGGAAGAAACTGTTTGTTTCTGCAAGTACTGGAGCCCACAGAGCTGTTGAAATAAATGGTCATTTTCAGACTGTGGAACTAAATAGGATATTCTTGTGAAAGAAAGGAGAGGGAAATGTGAAGGGAGGAAATGAATATTCTTTCTGTTATTTCCACAAATAATCAAAATGTTTAGATGCTAACTTTTAATATTTGGGTTTTTTAAACATATGGCTAAACATTATGTGTAAGTGATCCTTCAGACAGACACAGGTTGGTTTTTGGTTTTTGGGGGTTTTTATTTTGTTTTTTGTGGTTTTGTTTTTTGGGGGGGATTTGTGTGTGTTTTGTTGTTTTTTTGGTTTTTTGTTTTTTTTTTGTTTTTTTTTTTTTTTAGATGTAGAAAGGTTGGAGAAAGAGGCAGTATAAATGCAAATACTCCTATCAGGTTGATACAGAGTTCACTAAGGCTGTTTTTGACTCTGAGGGACTTTTTGAATCAGGGAAGATAAGATGCCCCACTTGCACTCTGTTTTAGGACTGAAACTTAAAATTGTGGTGGAGAAAACAGGTATAACTGTTGTGCCCAATTTACTTTAATAGGACTCTGAAGCTGCACAAGTCTGTCAGTGGCAGAAAAAGTCTCAAAGACATTCTTTTGGAAAATATTAAGTTGCCGAGGAGGAAGTAAAGGTTGTGTTCTTCTCTTTATTTACTTATCTGTTGATATCTATTTATATATTATTTCTAAGAGTTCAGGAAAAGAAGTTCTCCAGCTAAGAACTGCGGATTAGAAATTAATACCTTTAGAGTAATAGATGGGGGGGGAGGGGTGAGGTAGGGGAATGTGTCTTCTCCCTCCATATAGAGGTATGGTGCTATATTATCTGACAGAAACAACCATGGCTCTAAAGAGAACATCTTGCACATTTATTCTCTGAGAAAATCTTTGAGACCTAATTCCATATGATCTGCTTTTAAGCAGCGAGGAAGGGAGAAACCTGCCAGGAAACTAAACCAAAGCAAATTTTTTTTCCTCAAATTTGCACCAAAAAGGATCCCAATTTAAAATTCAACAAGAAGAGAGTGACTGAATGAAGATTTGGTTAGTTAGTTTGTTTGTTTGTTTTAACATGTCACTCAGATTTCTTCAGACAATAACAATTTGGGCCTATTAGATGAGTTTTCTGTTCTTAAGTTTCTTATGTTCTTATGTTTAACCCCACCTTCCCCCATCCCAAGGTTTTAAGACAGTGAAATTTGGCAGCAGCTCAGATACTGAGATGCTCTGAGAAATTTAATCCTGCACAGTGTTAGGGGGTGTGTTGATATCTGCTGCTGTAGATCTATGCAAATTCAAAAGAACATGGACAATAATCAACAGTTAGACTGATGGTTTCATTGCATTAACAGCACCTGAAGATAAAATAATCAGTGAAGTCAAGATGCATTTTCACCTCAAGGTGAAAACCTTGCCGTCATTTATATATCTTTCCCGGACTTAGTTCCACTAGATCTACTGATACTCTTAGAAAGTGGTATCCCAAGGACCTTGACATCTCGAAACAGTTCACTTTTGTGCTTGAGTTGGGTTTTATATTGGTAAATATGATTGCTTTGGGTGAGAGACATGAATGATGCTGGGGAGGGTGGGCTCTGAAGGTGCTTTCTCTGCTCCCATGGATACAGGTCATCCAGAATTAGACAGTCTCACCCACACTCTGGGGAAGATCATCAGCAAGCTTCAGTTTTTTCTTTGAAATGTAAATGATCAGTGTCAACCACTTGAATACTAAGCTCAGCAGATCACAGCACATGTAATGCTGGATTCTCTTTAACCCATCTTCTGAAGAGTGCTCTCTTGCTTTATTTTTCCCACCATATATGACTCCTTTTTCTGCTGTATCTTGATTTATCCTTTCTAAACTTTTGTCAGTGAAACCTGACAGTCCTGAAAAAGCTTTTATTTGTTAGCAGGTTTTTGTGGGCACGTTATACATAAAGGTCACTCAAACACATTTGCTGTTCTGCATTTGAGCATGATGCTGTGTTGATTCCAGATTTTTATGTAAATGGTGTTAGGATAGTATATTTATTACCAGTGAAAAGACAGCACAATCAATTTTAAAAAGCAAATGGTGCTAGATCACACACTTTCCTGGCTAAAAATAGCAAGTCAAATGCTGGGAGTTGCTGAATGCTTTAAATCCTCACTCTAAGGTAGAATTTCAAATGAGGGGTATTTCCTAATATTAGGTCCCTGATATAACAAACTTAATTGTATTTTTGTGGTCTGAAGTCTATCGTTATATGGTAAAACAGTTAAATTGCAACCCTCTATGGAGATATTGGTTAAGTATTTCTGAAACTGACAGTGTATTTTAGAAAAGAATTGTAAGGTAAGATCACCTCTTTTCCCCATTTCCCCCCCGCCCACCCCTCCCAGAATTGTGTAACACCTGAGAGAAATAGGATCTGTAGGTCCCTAATAACCTTTAAACTCTAAATCTTTGGTATGTAAGAGAACCAGCTGGCAAATCTAAAGACATTCTAGAAAAAATAATGGTTTTCCTTGTATTAGCAGCAACCTTTATAGAGGTTGCATACATACTTTCTCTTAAAAGTTATTCTGCTAATTTAATTTTTAGATTATTTTCCTTGTACTATAAACATACATAATCCAATTTGTTTGTGCTTTTTTTTTTTTATTCCTTAAAATACGAAAATACTAACCACAGTATAAGAAGTGGAAAATATATTACTTCTATCAGCTTTATCCTGTGTGCTAAGTTAAATGGTGATGACAATGGATTTTAAGTTGCACATGCTAGCTTTTCTTGGCAGTATGCTACGAATAGGAAGAGATAGTGGAAGCAGGTGTGGTATTGCCTTGGAAGTAAAAGAACTAGACTTATTTCCACCACCACCCCCGTCCCCACTTTAAGGCAATTTGCCTTTATGGTATACGTTATCAGTAACAGGAATCTTAATTGAGCGTTCTTCTTTTCTGCCTGGATAAGTTTTAGCATGCCATAATATTGGCTATACTGCTCTGGAGACTGATCTGACCTGAAGTTTTGAGTGAAATAATTTCCTACATAAGGCAAAATATGCTTCATATGTACCATACTTGTCCTTGGATTTCTATATAACTTACAACTCTTGGTAGTGTAATATTTTCTCTCTTTGTCATTTTTGTGGGATTCTGCAAAGTTACAGCCTAGAAACTGTGGTTTAGGGTCTTTTGTTTATTTTTTAAAGTCTTTGAAGGCAAACTGATTAAAAGGTTTTTCACATTTGGCCCTCAGCTTATCCTACTATATTGTGGGGTGATTGTGTCAATTCCTGCAGAGTTACGAAAGAACGACTAGTGAAGACAGTTGTTCCCCAATGTTACCCACCATGATTCCTTCAGCCTGGGGGCCTTCCAGGAGCCAATTAGCTATTAAACCTTCTTTTTCTTTTAAAGATTAGTAACTTTTGGATTACTTCTGTGTTTGAAATTCTGAATTTTCCCAGCTGTAATAAAAAGGAATAGTTTTGAATCTAATGAATGCGTTGCACACACTAGTGATTTTGGTGGAGAACAGATATGCTCACTCCTCCCTTTTCTGTTCTAAATATTCAGTAATGCCTTTTCAGGAAACTCATCCAGTGTCTCTTGCTCATCTATTCACATATGAGTCTGAAACTTGATTAACAATTCTAAGAGGAAGCAATGAAGGAAAGTACGACATTATGGTGTTTGAACTGCAATGGCAAACACAAATCCTCAAGAACACTGACATGCAGAAGACTTAGTCCTCTTCCCATCTGACGTTAATGTTTTTGGTGTCTTCTAAATTTGCTAGCGTGTCTCTTCTCAGAAGAGCAGAACTCGCACAACAGCTGGTTTTATTTGGCAAAATAATTTTGGAATGAGAATCTTATTTTGTATAAGAGCAAACATTAAAATACCAATTTTTTTGTTTGGTTGGTTTTTTGTTTGTTTTTTTTTTTTTTGTTTTTTTTTTTTTAAGAAACAAACAGACAAACAACAACAAAAAAAGGCCCAACAAAGAAGCACAACATCACAATACAACAACAACCCCTAATTTGTAGTCTAGTGCCAGGCATTATTACCACTAAAATATAGTCCATGTAGAAAAAAATAAATCAGTGCATGCATACTATAGTACATTAATTACTGTATGTTTTTTGTATCCTAGCTAGGTACTTACTGAGTCCATATTAGGTCTTCAAATGATAAAAATCTAATGAGCCTTCCCCCTATAATCTGTTATACAGTACTGCCATGGATTTAGAACCAATCTGCTGACTAACTTCAAACTTTATGGCAAGTTATGCTGTAACAGTTGCTTCCCAGTTTGAAATTTACAGTCTTTGAAAAAGCTGAATAAAAGTATCCTAGAAAATAATCACTAGAGGATTAGATGGAATGTACATGTACCTGAACTGCAGAGCTACTAAAAACTTTCATTTAAAAAAAACATTTATTTGTACATTTGCTTTCACTTTATCCATTCTCTATTGTTAACACCAGCAGAAAGGAGTAGATGTATACAATTTACCAGTATTGTTTTTAAGTGAAAGGCTTTCTATTAGAGAGTTCTCTCTGGAGTAGTCATCTTGCATTAAGGCATGGTTTTGTACGTAAACGTGTAATATTTTTAAGCACTTCATACTATTTCAAATGGGCATAAAACCCAGCTCATAAATGTATTCAAATACACTGAAAACCTGTATCGCAGAAACAAAATCCCTTGCTATCCTGTAAATAGCTTCCCTCCAAGAACTAAGAAAATGTATTGCTTAGGATTTCAGCTGGAGTTAAAACAACTAATCAAAACACATTTGCCTTTGCTAAAATATGTGTATATGAAGGTGACTTTGACCTGGAAATAATTGCAATTCAAAAACTCTCTACTGCATAGTCCCTGAACTTGATGTGTTTAGCCTTGATGAGCGCTTTTTTTGATTTTCTGACTTGAGTCCTTTGAAGCTCAACTTCTACATCTTAAGCTTCTTCATCTTAACTATTTGAGCATCTAGCACCCTCATATATTTTACTGTGATATGAAAATGACTTGAATGATACAGTAGGCGGTTCATAATGTTCTTTGCATGACCCGATGTAGTTACTATTCATGAACTAGATATATAAAAACCTCTTCATTTAGAAAGGTTTGAAACCTTCCTGAAGGAGGAGGCTACTTACTATGTTACATTCTATGTAAGACATGCAAGTAGAAAATGCAGACTTTAGCTTAAGGAGTTTCACAGCTGTGGTTTGTTTTGTTTGTTTTGTTTGTTTTGTTGGTTGTTTTTTTTTCCATTATCCAAATATACAAACTGCCTGATATGCTCAGTTTAATATGGTGAAGACACTCAGTACCAACAGTATCAGAGTATTTCTGTTGCTGAGTTGCTGCTATACCAATTGCTTTTTATCTTTCTGGTTCAGTTAACCTTGCCGGGGGTATATTTGTACTGCATTTTGCTTGTGTCTTCCACTAATTAATGGGTTAATAATAACAGAAGTATATGTGTTTGGTTTGGGGTTTTTTTGGGTCCTAATACATTTTAAATGTATGCACTGAGAAGCTGAGTGGTTGAGTCTGTTGGTCAAAGAGCAACGCTGTATGTGACACTTAGAAGAAAACTTCTGACTGACTTTAAAAAAGGTAGAAAGAATATAATTCCAGTCATCTGTCCTCAAGGGGTAATTCTATAGTCTCAATCTTGAGAGGATGGAGGCGTTTCTTCACTCCTTTGTCAAGTGTCCAGGTAAGATAGGTACACGTTTTATTATGAATATTCATTACAGGTGCTGCCTTAATTCAGGTAGTCCAATTTTGAGTTACAGCCTTCTAGAGAAATAGCTCTGAGGGTAGAGGCTAGAGACTTGAGGTAAAATAGAAAGGCTGAATACTGCTCACCCTAAAGGTGTAGAGGAAGATTCAACAAAAACATTATCTGGACTTTCTGTATAAAACTTACATTGCCCTGAAGAAAATTCCACATGTACTAAGCAGTTGCCAGTACTCTGCATGTGTTATCTACAGTATAAGCCTTGCTTGCATCTCCCAACATGCCTGGGAGAGAAGGAAAGGGTAAGACAGCAGGGCCCAGCATGCTCCTCTTGCTTGTGTCAAGAGGGGACAGCATGTCCTTTTAATTAAAGAGATCTAGAACACTACGAATGCTAATCCAAACTAATTTCATGGTGGAAAGATCAACCAAGTCCCATATGCCAAAATAAATCTTGCAAATGTATCGTAAGGAAACCCTAAATTGGTGCTTCATCAAATGGCAGGACTATTTCCAGTAATATGTGCAATTTGACACAAACATTGACAAAACCCTTCATACTACTGAAATCTTTTACCTACACTTCTGTAGGCATTCTTTCAAAATCAGTGGCATGGTCAGTAACGCCTTTGGTTACAATCTTCCAACAGAAAAAGTTGTCCTTCAAAACACATCTTAATGCTCAGAACTGATTTCATGGCTAGGTGACGAACAATATGTCCCCAAATTAGATGTGTAACTAATGTGTTGTCTTATAATGTAGAAGTAACAAACATTGTTTTCATGGGTTAAATCAAATCACATTCTCTATTTCAGTCCTTCAGAGCTATAAAGTAATCATAGTTAATTAGCAGTGAGCACATTCCATGGGAAGATCTTTGGGCCTAAAATCATTCTGTCCCTTCTTGCTCACCAAAGGAGCATTTCATGAACAGTTTTCTTCACACAATGCATTGAGTTTGGTCTGGGCAAAAAGGATAGGACCTTCATTCCCTCTCCATAAAACTAGTCTGTCACTAGATCACATAAGGAAGAAACTTGTACTCTGAAAACCTCTTTAAAAAAGTAAAAAATAAACATATGAGTAAGAATTGCTTAAAGATGTGACACCAGTCCTTTGTTGTTAGACATGTAATGAGATGAAACTGCTCTGAAAAGTCATAAAGAGGGGAAGAGGCTTTAAAGTACAAGATTTCAGAATTTCTGGATTATTTTTTAATCCACAACTGATAAAATATATTTCCATACAAAGAAGACTAGAAACTGAAATATAAAAGAACTTTTTTTTTTTTTTCCAGATAAAAACTCAGCTTTTCAAGGCATATTTAAAATAACAGATTTTAGAAAACCAGCTTAAGACAGTTTTGCAGGTGAAATAGTTTTTTATCATTCACATAATAGGAGATACGTGGGAGGAGTTGTGATCATCTGAATCGTGATTTCTCTGCAGTGCAGTTGCATGTCCCCATGACAAGATCACAGATCCAGAATATAAAATTATAGATTAGCTATGCATATTTGAGAAGTGTTTAAAAGACTTGCCAAGCTCTAAATTGTGGTGGAGTTCTTTCAATAGTTATTCAGAATTAATTTACAGAGCTTATGAAAGCTAACGTTGACATAGAGGCCATGATGTCTGAGCACAGATATCTGCAAGTACCACAATACAGGGCATGACAGTGGATTTAGTGTTTGGGTCTACATTTTTCCAGTGGTGTACCATGGGTGTGTGTGTTTGTCTCTATTTAAAATAAATATAGCCACTATATAGAGGTGAACTTATCCTAGGAGTAAAGCTGAAATTCTGTTCTTTTTCTGTCAATGGCAGATAACTTTTTTTCTTTTTAGGAGAATAAATTTGAAGATGCTTTCAGTATCTGATAAGAATATAGTTTGTGAATGGTATTAATACCTCTAAAAGGAGGGAACTATTCAATATTTGTCTTTTGAATCCAAGAAGACGATTTGAGTTTTGAATGATGGCTCACACTGATTGCATTAAACTGAATAAAATGACATTCTCGGTATTGTGTCTATCTCCTCCCTCTACCTTTCACTGACTGTGCAAGTTTCAATTAAGTTGGAGGCTGTCAGAATATTTTGTAAGCTCCCATTTTAAGGAACAGTGGATATTGCTATAGTGAACTGGGCTATTACTTGTCGGTGTTGAAATGTTAATCTGTGAAGAGTTGTTTTGAATGTGTATGATTTAACTAAAACAGTCATTGCCAAGCCATACTACAGACATTCACAACTGTTTTTAATTCTTATTATCTTTGCTTTCTAATTCACCTTCTTCTCTTTTAAATTACAGTTCAAATGTTTGGTGATTTAAACATATAATTAGGTTTCACTCACAAAAGAAAGTGCCTTATTCTTAAAGTCTGTAGGTTCTCTGTGGGACTACATTGTAAATTCCATAATGGACTCTAAAACAGACCATTACATAATTGTACTTTGAATTTAGTCTAAAATCTGTAGGCATGTTAGATAATGCTGACATGCCCACAGCCTCTACTAGCTAGCTTAGGCTGAGCTCTGGAAGGGCTGCATAAACCATGTAGTCACACCTGAGATAGCATTGAAGGCATGTAGAAAATTACTATAAGGGGGGAGAGAAATTGGAATAAGGTTTTTGACAAACCAATGTGTAGGTTTTTCTGATAACTTCCATGTTGAACTTTTCCCAAGTTAAAAATTATCCACTTATTTTTATCCCCAGTCTTTTCCTCGCAGGTGATCTTCTAACTTTTCCCCTGATAACACTGCTTCTTTGATATAATTTGATCAACAGACTTTCGGAAATGTTTGTTTTGTCTTCATGGCCCACTTTGTCTACTGCATTAACTACTTTCCCCCAACATTTCATTAATAGTGAGTATGAGGGTAGCGTTCTTACAGGAATGCTGCCTATTCCAATAGGCATCTGCACATATTGAAATAATAAAACAACTGGGAAGTTTCATTTTTAACTGGCATTTCAGAATTGATTGATGTTTATATTCTGTTACTTTCTAGGAAGATGAAAGATAAATCTTTGTTTGTAACCAATTAGGTCTATTTGTGGTCAATTAAAAGAGAATAATTGAGTTCAGTTGATATGAAGTGGTTCTGTTTAGATGGTGATCTGAACAGCTAATTCAGGGTTTTATTGCCTGATACTTGAAGCTGTAAGAAAACAGCAAGCAAAAATTGCTGGGTCAAAAAACATGTGAAAATAGAGGTATAAACACTGAAGCACCAAATGTAAGCAAGTACTTCTGAATCCTTGGAGGAGTCCCTAGAATGAGGATGCTACAGAATCTCTCATGTGTTTTGTGTGTGCTAGGGCAAGGATCATTTCCACTTCTTGTCTCTGATATTTACTAGATTTTCTAGTATTTCATCACGTTTTTGTTTGGTTTATTGGATTTTTCCCCCCCTTCTGTTCTCCCCATGGCTAACATGTTTATCTCTTGCTGTGTTGGCAAATAACCGCTCAGCAGGCAAATGCCTAATGCAAGAACATGGCAGAAGTTCAGGCCGATGACTCAGGACTCCACAGGAAAGCATTTCCTTTGCTGTCACTGCTCAGTGACAATTGATAGGCTGCTTTAGAGGAGAATTGTGCTTTCTCATACTGCTGTGGGACGATGGAGGGTTTGTTTTCAATGGGTTTCTGTTGCTATGTGAGAATGATGGTCTAACTCCCAGCTTAATAAGAAAATAAGGATTTCCCCTCAGTAATTCTCTTGCTGCATAGAGTAGATGCTACGTAGATCTCATTTTACATTTTGAAATATGACACCTCAGGTTTTATGGAAATCTGAAATAACAACAAGCTGCAGATTAAGAGCATGTGTGGGATGTGTAGGGTGTGGGGTTTTTTTGTTTTTTTTTTATCTCCCCAGTGCACTCTTTTTGGTTGAGGACTGATAAGATTAAGTGACATATGAGGGACAGAGCAGTAAATGTACTTTACACCTTGTGCTGAGGCTGAAGGATGCCTGTTTGATCACTTCAGAAGGGAGTGGAGGAGAGAAACTTTCCCATGCTGTGATGAAGTCATTCACTGTCTTGCATCCACTTTTTGCTATGGCCATTCCACTAGAACTTAAAGGGGGTAATAGAGAAGTAAATTAGCCTTTATTTATATTGGATTTGTGTATTTAACCCAGTAATATAATCCTCAAAGGATCACTGTCCCTTTATGGAGCATGTCTTGCTATGAATAATTAGTATTATCAATGAGAGAATTTTGTGATAAATACAAGCTTGTTGCATTTGGTCATTGAGACATGAAATATTTCCCAACTTGTGCTATCTTTGGATTTGTCCCTGTTCTCAAATTGCATGCTTTCTCCAGTGGTGCCTGAGGCTTGCTGGGTTAAATGATGTCTA
The DNA here is from genome assembly GCF_000696875.1 of Nestor notabilis. Lineage (NCBI taxonomy): Eukaryota > Metazoa > Chordata > Aves > Psittaciformes > Psittacidae > Nestor > Nestor notabilis. Next base: position 22,425 of record NW_009933069.1, on the reverse strand, counting down.
AAGAAGGCTTTAGCATTCACTGCTTGATTGCTTTATGTGGAATTAAATGTGCTTAAGGATACAGTATTATGGGTAGTTATGAGCAAAATATAACTGCAGTGTACAACACTGATTAAATGATTGTGTTTTTCTTAAGCTAAACTTTTATGTCAAGATTTATGTGTTAATGTTAATCATGCATGAAAGCCTGTCTGAATTAGATTCTCAAAGCTGCTATAGGTTATACTTAAAGAATTCTGATACATAAGTAATTGAGGGTATAATGTTTGAGATTATATTCACTTAGATGTGATAGAAGAGGTTTGAATTCCACTTTTTTGCTCACTCTAAAACCTTTCAGAGGCGTGCAAGTACTGCCACTGACAAAGTTATATGCGTGTTATAAAGCATGTACTATTGATGCTTTTAAAGACAAGTGTGGCTGGTTTATATAGTTCAGGAGTTGTACCAAGGATATTAAGACCATTCAGGTGTTGTATGCTCGTGACCTTAATAAACACATGACAGCTTTTATTATTTGAGGTTTCAAATCCTAGTGTGTGGAAGGAGGGATGGTGCTGAGTGAGACAGGTGAAGTGGATGAGCTATTACTTGTTTGGTTTGCTTATTTGTTACAACACTACTCAAGCATAACTTTCTTCATGACCTTTTAAATTATTTGGTACTTGATGTACTTCATTTGAGTGTGTCTTTAGCCTTGAGATTTAAAGTGGTCACTGCAAAAGAATATTGATGTGCAGACAGTTAATAGATTTTGATCCCACTGAAATGCTGTGGGGAAGCTCAGTCATTTTTTGACACTGACTGCATTGTGACAGTCAAGTTTTACTGGATAAACCAGAACTTTTTTTTTTTTTAAAGCAACTGAAACATTTGTGTTTACTTCCATTTTCTGTTAATCATACTGAACAACAGGTTTTAATTCTGCTAATGAACAGTGCTACTGTATTTTGTTTTGTAAATCACTTTCTTGGAATCTATAGAAAAATCTGTATAACGGGTGAGGCTTTTTCTGCTCATGAATCTCCTGTGGATTGATTCTACCTTTTTGAACTCACTTCAAGTCTTCATTGAATATACCTTCATAATTCTTGATTATATCTTACTTGCATGCACTTACTTATTTCAGACATTCCCGATATTAACTGAGGTGCAGATAGTTATGACCTGGCTAACTCAAGGAAAGGAACGGATATGTGGTAATTTCCCTTTCAAAAAACTCCTACGTACTTCTTTTAAGCTTAGACTAACAATTTCCTCTTTAAGGAAGGATGAAGTATTCTTTCTGTATACCTCTTGTGTCTTCTTAAGGAAAGCTATCCAGTTCTAAAGCTTTTAAAATTCTCCATGGTATATGAACTGATACAATGAGTATAGTTTCTTTCCAGTTTTAATGTAATTTCTGTAATATGCTATGCATATACATGTTACCATTTAATGGCTCACATGAAAAAATCTCTTGAGAAGAGAATCTCTTTGCAAAGTTCCAGATCGAAATCTCACAGGTTATGAACTCCTGAGTAGGAACCTATAGGGAAAGTGCTGAAAAACATATTGCAAATATAATTCCCTAGTAAAATGTTGTGAATATCCTACATGTTGCTGTGTGTTCTTGTTGTCATTTGTACAAATACAGTATACAAGGAGGAAAATAAATCTGTCACTGCAAGACAGCAGTTCCAAGAAACTGCAATAGCTAACACTTTACAGCAGCTTGTTTCTGGGAAGAAATGAAAGTTGCAGTTTATTCAGCTCCACTGTGTCAGCAATTGAAACGTGCATTACAAATAGATCTCGTTCAACTCTGAGGTCCCTAATTTTGAGATTACAGTTTTAGAAATTCACATGGAGGAGAGCACAGGGCTCTGCTTAATTAGATTGTGTTGGAAAAGGCTGCCACAGGACACTCTGGACCAGATTCCCCAATAGCATTAAGCACACCGTAATCCTCACAGAGTGGGAGGGAAACACTCTCACTTTTGACATGACTGCGTTTTATACTTGGTTTACACATGTGCAGATGTTGACAGAAGATTCAGAGCAAAATAAAGTATGGCTCCTTACAAAATGAAATAAAAAGAAATAAGATTCAGCATGGATCAGGTAAGTGCACAGAGCTATAACTATAGAATTATATATTTGTTGAATAAAAAGTATAATGATTTCTTTGAATAAGTCACTGATTATGTGATTCTACTAACATAAAAAGGCACATCACTTTTTTTAGTCCTAGCTTACTGTGCATGAGGAAAAAAGTGCAACATGCATGACACAACTGATCTTTTGTTACTGTTTTCTTTAAGGCAGAACGTACAAGATGTGGATTCATACTATTTCTCCAGTATAAATCGTATTAATCCTGCGCTGATTTTTTTTTTCTTTAATGCATATTTGACTTTCTTGAAGTCATCTGACTTCTGCTGTTTTAAAGTCACTGAGAGGGTGATCTGCCTTGCATCTTGGTCTCTCAGTTTGTCTTCATGATAGAAACTTAAAAAAGTGTTAGTGCTCGTCTTTCCAGGTAGTGACAGCATCTATTGTGAATAAGGCTGTCATAAAATGTGTACTGGATCATTAAGTGTTTAACTCCAGCATCAGGCTGATAAACCAGTATCTCTTGGGCTGTAACACATATTAGATAACATGCCTGACTCTGTCATTTCTGAGAGTGCAGCCAAGATTATTTAGTTGTGGTCTGTGTCCTTTGTTCTTCAGGATGGCTTTTACTAATATATCTGTGATGACTGTCCATGACATATGGCCTCTAATACTGTACAAACTTGAATGGGATTATTTCATGAGGCTGACATTTGCAGGCTTTTGTGGATGCAATTTTGGACAATCTGTCCCTTGCACCACTTCTTATTAAAAACCTCATGTTTTTTTCCATGAGTTCTTTTAAACTGTTGAGTAATTCCATAATAACATTCAATTCCATTAGCTACAGAAAACATACAGTGGTATTCTTCTTTCAAAGGGGACAGGCTCCACCAGTCCCACAAATCACATTTGTGCCTTTTTAGTTTGGATTTTTATTTTTTTTAATAGTTACAAATATAACTGATACTATGAACAAATAGGTCTTTGATTCCAGAGTTTCTTAAATCTTCAAACTCTTCAGAGAATGGCTACAGGCTCATTACTTTATTCTTCCCACACTACTTCTTGGCAACTTAAGATGATAATCATATCATAGCTATCTCTTTATTTGACTATCAAACTTTTGTTAATTTTGGAAATACAGCATCTATATATTAGAAATGAGTGAAATTTTGAACTGGCTTGGCGTGGTTTTAACTTCTTAATAGTACATTTTGAACAGGTTTATTATCCAGAATATGTGCTTTTTTATTATTTATTTATTTATTTTAAGGCAGTAAGAACAGTAGTACTACATAAACCAGGCTACCAAAACTGCTAGGAGAAAATTATAACAAAAAGACTATTGTTTGTCTTTTAGGGCTTTAAAATTCAGTAAATGCCCCCTTGATCAAGTCAGCCACAGATAAGTGCTGAGATTCTAAGCAAGCTGTCATGAGCACACTTCTTGAGATAGAAGAGATGCAACTGTAAGGATGACTGTAAACTTAAAAGGTATTTTTAAAAATATCTGATGTATTAGATCGGCATTAGCATTTTCTAGAATGCTGCAAAGCTTCAATAAAATTAATTGTTATAAAATTAGTTGTTATTAATACTGCATTCACTGGTTAAAATGCTGAGCTTGGTCCACGAAGAAGTGTAACCTCTATATATCAAAGATCTTTTCCTGAAAACTTGAGTTAAACTAATAGAAGTAGCCTATGGAAGAAAATGGAAACAGAAAAAAGAAGGCCTTAGTGCCTATAGGCTTCAGCTAATTCCCCAACTCTGTGTCAGGCACTAAACAAAACTACAGTAAGAGATTGTCCTTCCTAAAGAAAACCCCAAACAGCATCATCCCCCCAAAAACCCCTCAAACCAAAACAACCCGATCTCACACAAACCATATTTTAAGTGCCTTGCTTCCTCTCTAGTGGGAGGAAAATGGAAATGGTGCAATACAAAGGCCTGGGACAAAATGAGGAATAACAGTCAAGCCTGAGTCTGAGTTTAGTATTCTATTCACTGTAGTGCAGTGCCTTTCAAACAGATCAAGAGAAAGAGCAATCAAACAGTGAAAGAGACTTCAGATCACAAGTGCATTAATTATGAAATCTAAAGAATAGATAACATAAACTTAAGTGAAAATGCACTGAACAGTGTACACAGTTACGTGTGTACCATGCAAATTGCCCTCAATGCTGTGTGAAAAGTAGTGAGCTTTTTTTGAAGAAGAAAAATAATGAATACTCTTCAGAAAGGTAATGACATGCCTATATATCACTGAAACAGGAGGCAGAACACAAAACAAATTAATGATTATTTGTAAATGTAAAAAGGGAATGTCAAGGACAGCTGGTGCACCAGACAGTACACGAAAGTGAATGATAAAAGGGAAAGCAAACAGCCACTAAGAAAAATGCAGAATTACTGTGCCATTAAACCCAAATATAAAAAGGGCTTACGATTAACAGAAATACTAACCACTGTTTTTCCTAATACCCAGAGATGTTTGTCAAAATCTTTGATGTATTTCTCTACTGTCAAGTAAGGACCTTTTAGAGGGCAAAAAGTATGGAAAGTGGAGAACCAGGTTCTGAACCAAAAAAACCATCGTTTGTAAAACTTGGCTGCTTGTGTGGCTATGAGTATGGAACTATGCTACCTGTGCACAAAGTTGTGGGTTTTTTTAACATGAAAGAGACTTCTAAAATGGTAACCCTAAGCCAAGCTTCTGGGGTTTTTATTTTTTTTTATTTTTTTGCACACAATGCCCGAGACATTGTTTTGAAACATTAAAAAAAATAAATTAAAAGATATGGTTTTTCCTTTGGAGGAAATGTTGTATGTTCTGCTACTGCACACTGTAAAGTGTCTCTGATCTTGTACCTCTCGAGCTTCTTGGAAGAAGAAAAGAACAAGAAGTGGTCACTTAGGCAGGACATCTTGTATACCATTCATTCTCTGTGCTTCTCAAAACACCTTATGCTACTGGGGATTCTTGCAGTTGGACTGTGTCCCAAAGGAATGTTTTTGTACTGGGGAAAACTACATTTCCTTGCAACTGCAACCTTATGAAGGAATGGACTGATTTTTTGCAAGGTATTCTGAAATACTATAATAAAATATTATGAGGAGCACTGTATTTTGTTCTCACTGAAGAAGAACATTATGGTTGGGGGGTGGGTTTTTTTTTTAATGTAAGTAAGAGAGTTGTTGTCATTTGTCTGTTTTCAGCGCCAAGTTTCAACTGACTCTATAGCCTAATGAAATTCAAATAGCTGGACTGAAGGTTAGAAGGGGGATGACATATGAAGCTGATATTAATAATGTATGTGAGCAAATAAACTTGCAGTAGCAGTTCCAACAGTGTGGAACAAGTTATAAAGAGGTCTGTCTCAGTATGACCTACACTAGAAAACAGGATTGAAGCTCAAGATCTGCAGTTCGAAACACAAGTTTCCTGTCTGCCGAGCTCCTGTCCAATAAAAGTCATCCCCTGCTGTGCAGCAAATGCCCACATCATTTCATAACAATCTGGCCAAATAAGCAGTTACACATTTTCCCCTTTCTGAAGCTGTCAACCTTATCAAATGTGATGTGGAACTGAATTAGTATCTATGCTTGATCATTTGTCACAGTGGAAATAACAAGGTTTGGTTCTGGTTTGGTGACAAAGCAATAGCAAAGTATGTGAGCCAAATTAACCCATGTGCTAGAAAATATTAAACTGCCTCATATTTTGTGCTTCCCTAACAAGTAGAAAATCCTTGTAGTTCCATTAATTTAATATAGATTTCTGCTTGGCTAAATGGTCATGAAGTGCAGTATCGAGATCTTCATGTTGCTTTAGATTCTTCTGCTTAATACCAGTTTCTTTTCAGATAATGGTTTCTAGCTTCCTGTGTTGTTCATCCTAAAGTCTGTCAACAACCTGAAAGGAGGATAATCTTCTCTGTCATCTTCTTTCAGAAATGCTAAAAAATGAATGCATCAAATAACGCTTATGTCTTACATGGTTGTTTTTGTGTCAGATTCTGGATACAACCAATGGTTGGTTGAATATTCAGCTGAAGATTCTTTGGTAAGACAGTCATCAAGTCTTCTTGAATTCCCTCTCTCCCTTGCCTGCCTACCCTCCACCCCCAGTCAGGATTTTCTGGTGTCAATAGTTGTTAATTTGCAAAGTCCTGAATTAATGGGTACACTTTAAATTTTGATAAAGTGATTCAGTGATTTAAAGAAAGTTGGCATTTGCTGAGACAAACCTAGAAATTAAGGGATGATCTTATTGATGGTCAGCCATTTATCAACTAGCTTCAGTGGCTACAAAACTTAAGAAAGAGACAAAGCAAGCCAGTGATAACACAGATAACACTTGATCAGGGTATTTATTCATTCTTGTCAGCTGGGATCCATCAGATTTAGATGCAGGTAGATGATCTGATACATCTGCTGCAAACACAGCCTGTCTTTTGTTTATAGGAAAATAAAAAAATCTAATTTTTCAGTGCAGCATTCTCCCTGAAACTTTATCAGTTTTTGTTGCTTAGTGAATTTATGCAGTCCCTGTTCGTACATCCTCCTCCTCATCAGCAGTGTCTACTATAGTGATAAATGTCATACCAGAATGGACTCCTCTTCCACTTTGATCTGAGCAATGTGACAATTTGATCTTGCATTATGTGACAACTTTCTTGGTGACCAAAAGAGCAAGAAGTGTAATCTTTTAGACTTTTAGGTGTGTAACTTCTTCAAAAGTAGCCCTGTTACTTGCTCAGTGCCCCGGAAAGAACTGGAGAAAGATTATCTACCTTCCACAGCAGAAAGTGTCAAATGTGTGGTGTTCCCTCAGTGATGTTATTTGGCTGTTCAGCACTGCAAGATGCATACTCCAATGCATGTAATCTTTTTCAAAAAGTAGAAGTTAGATTAGCAATTTTCCAGCAATTGTGAAGAGATTTATTCTAACATAAGATTTTCTGGAGTGTTGACAGCATCTTACAACAAGTAGTTTGGTCTGGTCTGTGTACTGCTATTCGTATGTGCTCAAGGGACTTCTGGCAATTTTTTTGTAGCTAGGACACCATTGAAGGAAATCAGACAAGTCACTTTTTATCTCATCCCTATGCTAATCGTTAATCCAGGACAGATGCTAGCAGATTTGCCTAAAGGCAAGGAGCAAGTAAGGGCTAGCATCCAGAGTTGTTCAATCCACTAACAAGTAGTCCTCATTTAAAAAAGATATACATTTCCTCATGGTCTGTCTTTATGGTCTTATACTAGCAGACTTCAGCACATTTTCTGGCCTCTGGGGAACTATGAATAGGCAGCTATGTCACTGCAGTTAGCATGGTGTTGTGCTGAGATCATAAATCCTGCTGAGAGGAAGCCTGTAAAGCTCAAGTGAAGCAATTCACTAGCTATCACTATCCAGATTTTGGGAATCCTGCTGGCTTTCATCCAAGCCCAGCACATGGGCAGAGTGAGTGGATTAGCCCACAAAGCAGGATAGAAGTGTGGTATTAGCTTTGCTTGCCTAAGAGAGCTGTTGCAGGGATTGTTTGGCAGCAGCTCTGATTCAGCAGTAGCTCCTCAGTATCAGATACGTTTTGCAGGGATGAGGAGCAGCACTTGCCTGCAATGTGGGAGACACAGGAGTCTTTAGTTTTCAGTGGTTTCTGAAACATTCTGTGCTGCCCTAGTCGCTCTTGATGTTGTACTCTTATTTTTCTTTGTTAAACTGCTTCATTATACTACACCCCTCTTTCTCCCTCCCCTCTTGCTTAAGTCCTGCTTTTGTGCTTATGGAGAATGAAAACAAATTTTGAATTCTTAATGTAAACTTTCATACACTGAGAAGCCAGGCCTGGGATACAGCTCTCAAAGTATGTCTTTAAAAATTTCTCTTGCACTGCCCTACTGCTGCCCTTGGTCTGTGTTCTTATTCTGTTTTTGAGGTTGAAGCCTCATTATCATTAAAGAGTGAGTTTCAGAGTTTATGATAAATAGTTCTGTGAAAACCTCAGCACAGTTATAATCTAAAAAGAAAGCAGTGTGTTAGGGGTTGTTGAGAAAGGAACAGAGGACGAAACAGAACACTGTGTATTAATCTCTGTTTTCCCTGCATCTCATTGAATGCCATCTGAGTGCTGGTGCCTGTCATTTCGAAAAGGATATAGTACATCTGGAATAGGTACAGAGAAGGACAGCAATGAACTGTAAAGCTATGGGATCATTTCTGTTTGAAGAACAACCAAATGTGGAAAAGCAGAGTTTCTCAGCTGGAAAGAGATGATAGGTGGGGGGCAGTGTGATATAAGCCCACAAAATAAAGAGATTTTGAGATGGGAAAGAGAAATGAAAGGAGATGAATTAGAGAGGAAAAAATGGAACTTCTTAATTTATTACCCTGTAGGGCAATGAGCAGGGTGGGGGGAGGCTGTGCCTGTCTTTCATTCAGGAAGGAGAAGCCCCAAGTGGGGAAATGCCAAGCAGTGGGAGACAGCCCTCATGCTGTCCCTTCATTCTTATATTGGGGCAGGTGCTGGGCTGCAGAATCCAGGGTGAGAGCAGCAGCCTCCTGTGCTGGGGTGTAGCTTGGTCTCCAGTGCCTGGCCCTGGGGTTGCCCCTGCCTTCCCCTCTTTGTGGGGACACCAGGGGTGGTCAGGAAGCCATCCTGGGGCAAGAGCTTCTGGTACTGCTGTAAGCCTGACTACAGGTCTTAGTGGGCCCTGGCTACATGAGGGAAGGAAGAGGGAAAGAAAGGAATACATAAACTAGTTATGGGTTCAGAGCATATTTTCGAGTCCACAGTAATTTCTTTTCTTTAATTGAGCTCCGTTTCAGAGTATCTTCTTCAGAAAGAAGAAAAACTGGAACTTTCAATGGTTATTTTTTCTTTTTGATAGCCTTTTGGTACATAAAGGGAATTCTGATACAACGCTTGCAGGCTGACAGTCAGTTTAAAAAAACCGAGGCAGTTTAGTCGTTAAAAAATAAGCCAACTACATATTGGCAAAACAAGCAAAATCTAAATTGGGTTAACTAGTTACTATACCCTCAGGCTTCTGCATCAACTAGTTTGATAATTACTTTCCTGCTTGTCAGAAATGGAGAAATGCTAAAGGCGAGCACTATACCATGTAACACACATGCATGAGTTCCGCATTTGTACTTGCTCACATGCTGACAGTGCTCTCCAGAAAAATTAATGATGCCAAACTCTAATAGCAAATGTCTTTTAAAGAGTGCTATTAAAAAAGACGAGTCAGCCTTGAGAGTATTTTGTTTGTTTAAGGGGGGTGTGAAGGAAGTAAAACTGATTTGAGTTACATTTTAAAATTTTTCCTTTGGGCTTCTAAGGAACAATGTTGGAAAACTAGTTTTTCCACTCCCAGCTCCTCAACACTAAATTAAACTTTTTCTTTGATTTCAGAGTGCATACAATAACCATGTCTTACATTTACCTCTGTAGCCAGCTAAGCTGGTTTCAACGTATCCCAGTTCTGATCTTCTCTGTAGCAAATGCAGCCCACGCCATCCTCAAGTCTACCTGGTAACGCTGATTGATTTCCACAAACATTTCTAAATTTAAAGTACTAAAATTAAAGAAATTAAAGTATGGGGTTTTTTTTTCCTCCACTCTAACCACTTTTGAAGGAAGACAATGTTTTGCTTGAAAATAAGCAAATGACAGAAACAAAACTGAGTAATATTTCTTATTGAGATGGAACTGTTGGAATCACAAAGACATTAAAGTTTTTTTAAGACAGTAATGTATCTTCAGCCTTGGATTCTGATTAAAAGTCCTTCTAAAGAAATCCTGTGACTACTGAGACCTGGTGTATCAGATGAGGTTCATTAACAGGACTTAAAGTTTTTAATAAAATGAAAATTGCTTTGAAATCACTTGCGGAAAAAGATTCATAATATTCCTGCCGTGTAAAGCTGCAGATCATGCAACGTTGTGCAGTTACAAGTGTCAAAAGATAGCAGGTTTCCCCCAAAGGCTTTCATTGCAGAGGCAAGACAGAACAGACATGGGCCTGGGTGTGACTTGCAGCACAGTTCCTGGGAAAGGGTAGGAGCTCCTCAGCCAGTATTCATGGATACTACTTATAAATTATTAATTTTTAGAAGTTGCTTAATTCATTAATAAGTATAAGCACTTAGTAATCAGGTAGTCAAACTTGATCTGTTTACACCTATGAAACTAAAAATTGTATGCTATGACACACCCATGCATAGGAAATGCATGTGTTTTATGCTGCCTTACAGGATCTGAGAGATGCTTTACTGAAACTATGGTAATATAGTTTGTGGCACTAGTTATTAACAAAGCACTAAAATAATACTACTAATTAAAGACTAAGAAAATGTCATTAGGATCCAGAATAGGGATCAGTTCAGAATAGGCTGTAACTTGGAGCTGGTATATCCTGACAATTAATACGCTGTCTCTGCCAGATTTTTAGCTTAAACAGTAAGTGGTTCACATTTTATCTTGGTCAGAAACTTACAGACTCTGTGTATTGAGGAGCAAAAGAGGAGAGAAAGAGGGTCATATGTGGCTGGTCTGAAATCAGGTTTATGTAGCTAAATTCACAAGAGGTGATTATGGCTGTTTACACATACATGTCTGTGTGTGTTCTCTGTGAACTTTAGGGGATGGAATAAAAGTTGGTTTGTGTTTTATCAATTTCTACTGTATGTAAGAGCAAGTATTTAGTGCACAGTTCAAAGATTCTCATGGACAGCCTAGTTGAAGTCTGTTAAGATGATTCCCATGATTTACTTGTTCAAAGGGGGAAAGGCTGTGAAGAGAGAGGCCTGAAAAGATCTGCAAATGGTTTGAGGAAGGAAAGGAGGAAAAGAGTGGAGGGATATTCATGGGAACAATTCTTTTTTTTAAGTAGGATGTAGGATATTAGTGCTTTGGATGACTTACACAATGCAGAAGTTAAAATGTGTTGTTGAAACAGATGACACTTTTTGAAATGATACTAATACCAAATCTTTTCATTTTTCTATCTGGATATGAATGAAATACAACTTTTGCTCAGTCAGTCTCATTAAGGAGGAAGGTTAAAAAAAAAATCTTCGAAGGATTTGTAATTTGGCTGAATTGATTCAGAGACGGAAAATACAGCCACTGGACTTTGTTCCTGCCTCTGCCGTGACTGGCCCTACCATTTTGTACTAACATGCTTTTATGAAACCACGTGGATTTCTTTATTCTTGCAAATGTGTAGCTTGTCTAACTTTCCAAGGAGAGAACTTGAGGCTTACAGTGAATATACTGAAACAAAGAAAAGTGCATTTGATCATTTTGTGTAGAAATACTTCCCTTCAAACAAGCCACTTAGACCAAATCGAGTTCAGAAAGTATGCTGAATAATTTCAAGGGGTAATAGTAGTCATGGAAAGGTTATCTCCTAATACATTTTGAATAGCTATCAGATTAGGCAGTTAGATTCCAGTGTGAGGTCTGGAACTGTGTTAAGCACCTAAACTTCTTATATGGTATATGTGGAGACTCAGACATCTCTGGTTGCAATACTGGGTCAGTGTGTGTTGTAGAGACAATGTATTGCTGAACTTCCCTGAGGGAAATACTGAGTGGGCATGGGTTTTTACACTCCTGTAAAGCTAAAATTTAGACCCCTGCTTGCTTCTTCCAGGGAATGTACTTTCTCCTTGTAGTTGCCAAAAGAGTTGTTTTCTCAATGTTGATGCCTAGCCTATTTTTTCTCATTTTGTTTTGTTTCTTTAATGGATTAAGAGACTCCTGCTTAGTTCACCAAGCATAGCTCACTGGTTAGCATGTTTACGTAGGACATGAAATCAAGGTGCAAATCTCTTCATGATGGAAGTTTGCTATTTTTTGTTTGGTTTTGTTTTTTTCCTTCTAAACTATTTTGTTGAGTTAGTTTGTGGTATTTTCTAGTTCTTGAATTTAATTTTGTCATAAACAGTGAAGCAACATCAAAGACTAATAGGGCCAAATGCACGTTACTCTCCCTTCCCAGGGAAGTGTCTTGATTATTAAGTATAGGCCTGGTTCCTCCATTTCCTTCTTCAAAGATTAATATTATTGAAATTATTTATTCCATGTGAAATGAAATGCATGCCTTAAGATGCAGACCTACATAGCTACCAAATGACAAAGTGGTTAGAGCTTTCTTCTTCTAGCCTATTGCTTCTTTAATTATTATTAGACATTATGATAGCTTTAATAAGAGGGTTAGAGCATAATTCTACCTTGGAGATGTCCATTGTTTAGTGTTTAGGATGACTTCCCAGGCTGAGGATCATCTTTATTTTGGTCTCCTCTAGCAGAGGATAATCTGACCTATCAAATAAATGCTTTACTCTTTACTTGCATTCAGGAGATGACACTGTATACTTGAACACCACATTATAAAAATGTAGAGTTACCGAAGATTGCTCATAATACAGATGAGATGTTTTAGACTTCTGTGTGACTCCTTGCAGTGTTTTTATGGAAATGACCTTGCTGATTCATGTCTTTCTCTTCAAATGTCACGAAGGAGACAAAATCCCCCAACATATTAGATATGCAAAATTTGCATGAAATCTCAATTTCACTGAAGAGATCCATTGCCCTGACAGTCACTGTGATTACAAAAGTTAACAGTCTGTCCACATGACATGGCTTAGTGCTACATGTCCCTGCCCATGGCAGGGGGTTTGGAACTAGATGATTTTAAGATCCTAACTATTCTATGATTCTATGAAGTAATGATTTAAGTTGTGAATTTTATCTGTCCCTGAATATCTTACTTTTGAAACAAGTAAGTTAATGCATTTCTGATACAGAAGACATGCTGGTTTATTAATTAGTGTACAAGGAATTGTTAGGTTAGATGATTATGTTTAATTAAGTATAATGAATGTAATTAATATAGATTCTGGTTTTATGTGGTTGAGTTAACAGTGCCATTAAATGCTTCTATTATGGCACTACTTTTTGTATCAGGGAAACAAAGTTTAAAATGAAAGAGGCAAAAATATTTTTTCCTCATTGCTTCCAGTGAGCAGAGTAACTTCTCCCTGATGCTAATATATGCAGAATAGCTTACATTTTGTATGTAACTGCTAAAGCTTATAAATACCCTATATTAAAATGTGTTCTAAAATTTTGCAACATATCTTTTAAATTATTTTGTTACAATGTGGTTACAAAATACTATTTCCTGTAAGGGGAGTGTACTTGCTTCAAAGTTCACAGGATTTATTTACCAAACACCTGGTGTTCTGTAACATAGGTCTAGAAAATTACCAGTAACCCACAACAAATACTATTTGAAAAGGAAGTGGTTCCAAGTGAGGATTTGCTCTGGGTGGTTTTGTTTTTTTGGTTTCTGTTGTTGTGAGGAGGTGGAGGTGGAAAGATGTTTCTCATGGATTCACAGAGGATACTTTTATGCCTCAGATTTCCTAAGCCACCAAATGAAGAAGAAACTTTTGACAAACCAGTTCTGGAAGCTATTTCATTTCTTCAGTCATATTTAAATGAGCCAAAATTAAATTTTGCAGTGTAACCAACTGTTGACATAACTATTTGTTCAGGGCTTGTTTACTTCATGCACAATGGAATATAGGAGTTTTGGAGGCAATGTGTTCAATTCCCTTGGTGCAAGTCACAGTCTTAAGGGTCAGAAGACTACACTGATCCAATAGCAGAGAACAATCCTTGCAGATCAACCTCTCCAAAAAATGCACTGATGGTCATCTTAGAAAGATGGCAAAACACACTGCCCCTTCCTATATTAAAAAGCAATATATTCCTGCTTTGAGAAAAAATCTGAGCAGCAAAAACTTCGTTTAAGGAACATATAAATTTGAATCTCAGGAGGTAACTACATAGTCATGCAGAAATGGGATAAAGAAACATACCGGCTAGCTATAAAAGATCATTTGTTTTCATATGGCTATTAGTGCTGCAAGTGACCTGTAGTTTCATTGTGTTAATAAAATGTAGACCAAATGTGATTTGAACAGTTTCTATTAGTTTGATATTGAGAAATATTTCAGCCTTCTATGCTCTACAGCTGGTGGCACTGCATCTTCCATCACTATTACATTAAAGCGAACTCTAGGTGCTGTAAAGTTGAAGGTAAAATTGACCCATTACCCATGCTGGTATATGAGCTTTCAATTGAACAACATCTGTTCTAAATAAAACATCTTCTAAGTAAATACAGTTGCTTCTATATTCGTGTAGAATTGACAACTGACTGGAGTTTTAATTCTTCCTTTGCTGTGTAAGAATAAAATTTCAGCTTCTGCTAGATAGACTTTCCCACAGTTGTTACCAGCTTGCAACATGTCTCTGGTGTTGCTGCAGCTGTGGGTGTCCCGTAGATGGCTTGCTTTGACCTCAGTGCAACCCGTTGGTTCAGTTTTTCATGTGCATCTGAGAAAGGGCAAGAAGCAGTTCCATATACTTTCATTTTGCTTTTCCTGCTTGTGGAAGACTCTGATGTACGAACAACTGTCTCCAAAAGCAGCCCTTCCTCAAGTGAGCTATTGCTGGAGAAGTTCTGGTTTTTTATGAATGATCTATAGCATGAGCTAATCACTTTATTTGTATGAGGTCTTTTCATAGCAAAGCCAGAAAGATATAGCCCTAAAGCAACTATTTTACATTTTGCTGCTGCATCTGTTCCCTCTACATCCTTGCTCTCCCAACACAGAAGATCATATTATGTTTTTTTCTCCTTACTGCTGAGAAGCTCAAAAACTATGATAATGTTCTGACTTCATGAGCTGAAAAAGTGGCCAAAAGACATGCAAATGAGAGAGAAAAGCTTTTCAGTATTGCACAAACTGTACAAAATTATTCTGCTATAACTTGGGTAGTTGAACTGAAGGAAGGAAGCAGTGATTCAGAGATAAAAGTGGCAGAGGCACATTCTTGTAAGATGCTGTTACTTCCATTTCTTTCCCACCCCAATCAGAGGGAATTTGCAGCAGAGGAATTGAGCTCAACTTTGTGCTTCACATGTGATACTCCTAAGCAATACCAAGATAAAGTGATACTGAACAGCCTCATTTAATAGCATGTGTGTCTCTGACACATCCTAGATTTCATAAACAGTGTATTTATTGCCTGCTTGGGTTTTGTTTAAAATGATAAGGCTGAAAATGTTAATGCAATCTCAAATTTTGCTGAGGTTGTGTCATTGTTTAAGGACACAATAAACCTGTAATTATAGCGAAGACATTTTTGTTATTAGGGAAGGATGGTGGGAAAATATTAAATTCTTGTACCAAATTAAGGGACAAGAAAAGAAATTATTCTAAAACCTATCCAGGCTGCTATATTATAGAACTTTTGTTTTACCTTTGAAAGATATTTGGTGGAAGATGCTTGTGTTTTTCAGTTATATAAAACACTGGAAATTCAGAGTTCTAGTATTGACACTGAAATGCTCAATATCAGATGACTATAGCCTTGATTATTATAGGACATTTAAATTGGTATGGGGAATGAATGGATTTTTTTAAATGCTGTCATAAACAAGATGTAAATCAGTGTCTCTGATCTAATGTCTAAAAATTCCCTACTCCAACCAAATGTGTGTTATGCTATCCCAATTTTTTTAATAATCTCTCTCCTCCTGCGCATACGTAATAATTGAAAAGCAACAATGATGAGCTCTTCAACTGTCCTATCAACATTGCCAATCTTTTGAACTTCACAATTGGCTTTTGCTCTTTTTCCTATGCAAAACTGAAACTTCAACACACTGGCTGCTTTGCAGGTTGTGACGCTGCATGATTTTCTCACCAGTTTCATTCTGAGACCTATCAAACTCTGAATAACTTCCTGCTTTCATAAGCTATCATATTAACTTTGATGGAGTGATGCTGCTTGGATCAGCATTGAGGTTCAATTCAATAGCCCATGATGTGGAAACTTGTTGGTATAGCAGTAACATAAATATAATAAATCCTGCCACTTCCTTGCTGTTTTCAACATAAAGGACTACTGACCAACTCAAGATATGTTTATGTGCTGCAAAAGCCTACACAGCTGAGGAGGTGCTACAAAATGAAGTAAAACAGGAAAGAAATCTGAAGTACTTCAATGACCAGAGTGCATGACACTAAGGTGTGAAAGTAATGTAAAATGCATTAACTGAGGTCTGAGACATGATTTTCTTGAATCTAGTTGGTGTGTCAGAAGGGCGATCTTGTGTTCTAAGGAACTTCCAGTTTGCCTTGACATTGCTGTAATAATTTTTAAAAAGTTTTGGTCCCTGTAATTTGTTTTCTGCAGAACCTTGTAAATTCTTCAGATGGAAGATGTGTATAACAGGAGTTAGAGGAGGTCTCCTGCTGTTCCTTTCAACAACAAAACAATATTTTTTTTTTGGTATAGATGTTTGGATGCTTGAAATTCAGTATCCGTCTGTAAAGATGATAGCACGTATCTTTACTGGTAGAGCCTACAGGCTTCGACCAAACCTTTAAAAGGTCTACTCTATCAGCATGAAAAGTTAGTGTGTCCTTCAGCAGGTTTCTACATCTATCTTTTATGATGTCAACGGCCACTGAACTGAGAAGAGATGAAAAAGAGGAAATTTCGTTACAGAAAGGGATAGAGTATGATGGCTGACAGAGGAAGGTGAGAAAGTTTCCGTTTGCATGCAATGAAACTTTGGTATCAAAGGGTCACGGCAACCTTTAGAAGAGGATTTTCTATATCTCAGTGTACTTGCAGTTCATTTGACAAGTGACTTTTCAAAGCTGATCTACTGTTCTCAGGCCAGACTGTGCAAAAGCAACTCCAGAAGCTAAGCTAATGCATTTGTTTAATATGTTCATCTTGGATCTTGACAATATTGGCTTTTTGGCTGCAGCACTGGGTCTGCTTCAGCAACAGAGCCAGCAGCTCTTGATTTCCTCTGTTGTCTTCAGTAGATACTAGTGCAGTGATGTGGAATTACTACCAAATACTTCAAACAGTAACATGGGCATCTCCTTTGTTCTTCCTCAGGCAGCTGCCCAGAGGCCTTTAATCCGTGATGGGAAAAAGGAGGGCTTGGCAGTGATTTCACTTGTACACTGACAGAAGGCACATGAACGACCATTTATTTCCAGAGTCTTCCTGGGTAACTCCGAACATATCCTTCCTTTCATGAGAATGTAGCTGGTTATGATCTTGTTTCTAGGCAGAGAGAGGAAGCTGCATATTGATGTTTTGAAGTGCCCATCTTTACTGTCTTGCCCTCCTTATAAAAATAAATGTAATTAAAATTTTAGCTTATAACATTAGTGAAATCTTATTTAATTTGCTAAGAAAAGGCAAAAACTTTAAATTTACATATTAAAAATGCAAACTGCAGACTTCCTTAGGGAGAAGCACCACGATAACCTCTTTTTCCTTCTCCTCCTTTTGCAAATGGCTATCTTGTGTGCACTCAAATTCTTTAAGAACTCATGCACTTGAAAGACTAACAGACTTTTCTGTATGCCAATAACTGCAAAAACATGCAATTGCAAATGAAGAAACTGGTATGTAAAGGTTTAATGAGTTCTTCAAAGAACAAATGAAGCTGGTGTTAGGCGTTATGTATCATTGCTTATATGCATGGAAGTGGGTGTATCTATATTATGTTCCCATTCCTAAATAAATTGCTAGTTAGAAATATTTAATATGAACAGCTGTAAGTGCAATATTTATATTTTGGGATTTTTATTTTTTTTTTTTGTTTGGTGAAAATCTGCACATCACAGACTTCTACAAATGTAAGCACAAGATAATCCTTCTTCATCAGAATTAGTCATAACGATTGTATAGAGATCCAAATTTGTACATTGCTCCTGCCCCTGTTGCGAGTTTCTTATGGATAAGCTGATAGTTTCAGTTTTCAAAGATGTCAGGCCAGCATTTTTTATACAAATGACTAACAGCAGTTGTTCTCTGGTAGCAATTATTTTTATCTTTCACAGCATATAAAGGCTTGATGTGCCCTTAACTAATCTTCTCGCGGTGAAAACTTCTTTTAGTTTTGTCTAAAGTTTCAAGTATTTTAAAGAAAAATCCTCTAGGTGTCCATTAAAATGAAAAAATGCTTTGTCAACATTCTGGGATAAGTTTTCATTTCCAGTTACTTCATGATTACATTAATATTGTTACAATTATTTTGAAGCAGATTTAGGATTCTGCCTTTCGAATCCTGCTCATAAAAAAAGTGCACTACTATAAGGAAGGTCTGGGATGTTTTTGATGTAATTAAGCTTAGCACCCTTTGTTCCCAGGTAGGGTATCAGCTTTGAATAGTGATTTGGACTTAGTTTCACCACAGATATAAGATGTGGTGCATGAAAGTTCATACCTGTATGTGGTAGACTATGTTGGGACTGTAAATAATTCATTCTAGGTTTCAATGATCTGAATGCTTTTCTATCTCAAATAAAAGTACTTTTAAGCGACATATGAAGAAATCGTACTCCTATTCATTGAAATTTTAGAGTTTTGTTATTTAGCTGAAAAATATTCTTCTTCAACACTTTTTCAGTGTCTTTCCTGTTTCATAACGGTTACAAATTTGACTTTAAAGCAACCCAACGATAAACTATTGCTCAGAACAGAAAGGGCAAGGTTAGGGGAATACAGTACTTTGAACTTGTGATTCAAGAGGAACACAGGCAGTAACTTGAAGGCAGGAGGCATTCACAAAGCATTCAAAATTCAAGAAGGGGTGACTAAGAGTTAGACTTGAAAATGAGGACATTATTCATTTCAGTAATATATCTAAAAGATTTTTCTGTTTTAATGTGGCTCATTTAGAAGTCTAAACATAGTAGGGTTAAAGCTTAACCTTTACTTTTGTATTGAAGTATGGTGTATAGCACATGTGTGTGGAAGTTTCTTGCTGGCTCAAACTGAGCAGAGTCCAAAAACACTGACAAGAGTAAAGCCTAAAGTTTATTCTCCATATTTTCGCATTTAAAACCAACTCTTTGAAGTAGAATGGAATGAAAGTATAAGAAAAAAATCAGAAATATTTGGGATAATATCATTAATATAACAGTGAATAAAAATCCAGAGGCTCATTCAAAAAATCAGTACTTACAGGAATATGAAAGATCAACTCTTGCCACACCTCTTGATATCTCCTGCTAAAATACAAATCACTGATCCCTTTTTTCATCACTTTTGCTATGGCAATAGAAAGGGAAATTATACCAAGTTATACAATGCTATTTACTGAACTGGGCTGTGTGAGAAGGGCAGGGAATTGGACAAGAGCAGCTTATAACCAAGGGATAAGATTTGAGCTATGGTCTATGCTTAACAGCATGGATGGCAACTAACTGGGATCCCTGGGTATGTCCAGGGATTAGAATATACAGTATTGTATAATACTGTGAACCACCATCTTCTGGTGGATGCTGCCCCTCTCCTTCTAGTCTCCCCTTCCTTTGAATACACTTGAATATTTGAATTTACCATCAGCAGCCTTCTGTTTAATCATGTGGAGATAAGCAGTCTAAACAAGTTCTGCTAGGAAATTCATCTCCCAGCCGAACTGCTGAGCGAATAAAAGACTTGGCTCTCATTTTGTCAACACTATTTATTGTATGAATACAATACTGTTCACTTCAACAGACCCATGAAGGATAATTGTTACTTTCCTAGCACAGTACTTTTCCTTAAAGAGGAGTAAGAAAACAATTCACCCTGATCTGAGACCCTCAGTCAAACATACTCCCAAGTAGGAAACAGTTCTTAATTTTGACTGTCTTAGTGTTAGCTAAGAGTTCCTTTCTTGTTTTAAATACAGGATTTTGAGATTTATTTTGAAAATATGTTTAGATATTCTTGTTAACTTTTAAGTTTCCTTTCTCCTCCTTGCCCCAGTTACACTGTCAATAGAATTAAATTAGGTTTATTATTCTTTCATTTTAGGAGCTTTTTGGAAGAATAGATATTTTCCTGAGAAAGAAGTCTAAGATTTATCAATGACTCCACTGTGGATCCCTACGTCTCTCTATTTCTTTCCTCAAATGAAGCAACTGGTAAGCTTTACATATCAAAAAGACAATTTGATGGTAATTGCATCAAAATGTGCTATTTCATTAAACAAGCTAGTTTTACTTGTTTACTTCTAAACACTCATGTTTAAGAAGATGTATTATTTGTAACTGTGTCAAGCTTCATCCATCTTCTACAACAGAAAAAAGTCTAAACCTAGAATTTGATCATTTATTTTAATAATGTGATAACTGCTCTGCAAGTGGTCTGGCATATCAGTTTTGTCCTCAGCATCCTTAATTATATGGCTGACTAATTGGTTCTGATTATTTAAACATCACAACACAGATCATCATCAGTTACTGTCTTATTAATACCACCTGGTTTGATACACAGTGACATCTGTGCAGTAAAGTTCTCTGTCTACATATAGGATACAAAGCTGTGTAATGTTCTTTGACAAATACTGCAGAAAGAATAACACTTGGAGAAACTGTTACTGGTTTGGTGGCCTTTATTTCAACAGCTCTTTGACATCCTTCTGTGAAGACTGTTGCTGCACTGCGGAGGACAAAGGCAGGGTTTGCTGTGGGCACTTTTGTTAGCATCATTATAATCCTAGTTTCTTTACAGTATTGGAGAACTGGAGGATACCAAATTGTTGGCCTTCAAATTCAATACACAAGTTGCAAATCTGAGAAAATGAGGCTGGAGCTGAAAATTCTTTCCTGCAGTCCTGTGCCAAACAGAGGTTTGGCAAAGAAATTAATCTGCAAAAGCTTTTCTGTAAAGTACTGCTATTCTGAATCAAATACTTTCTTTTATGGTTCTGGAAACAGTGTACCTTGCTTTTGCTTTTTGACCTTCTTAGCTATGCTGGCATTCTTTTACCTTTCTTTGCGAACTTAAAGAAAAAGGTAATTTCCACTTATAACAGGTTATGTTAAATCAGAATATATGTAATAGATTACAGAAAGGTCTTAAAGGTTTTTCATTTTTTTATTGGAACTATTTAATCTTCTTTCTGCTCTACACCAGTCTTCTAAGAATGCTGAAATCATTTTGAGTCCAGAACTTGGGGAGCTTCCCTTTCTACATATTAGCTGCTCTTCGAGGTATAAATGAGTAAATTTTAGCCTTGACTACTGGCAACTTTTCCTGTAGGTAAAACTTCATGACTATAAATTCCTGAAATATAGGGACAAGAAACCATAGTCCTGTAAAATTAGGAAAAAAAGATTTAAGTTTTCCATTAAAACTGAAAGCATGTGCTTTCAGTTCTTAGAAAGCATTGAAATAGTGGAAGGTACAATTACACACAAGTTTTTAGGGGTGTTTTGGAGAATACTTCACAGCTTAAATGGAGACCTGAAGAAATGCAATTCTTTTACAGCAAAGGCCCTACATAAACATAGAAAAAACCCAAGAAGTTTTCCTTGTTAAACAGAGCAAAAGCAAAAAAATAAAGGGTTCTCTGATACCACTGTGTAAGTTGCCATTACCTTATGCTTCAAGGAATGACAGCAGTTGAATGAAAGGAGAAAATTGGAGGAGATAGAGATGGCAGACCATAAGAATTGTGCATGAAGTGAAAATTGAGTGATTGAGTTGGCTGAACAAGGAAATAATTTCTCCTCCTAACCTGATGCATTAAAGGAGAAAAAGAAACTGTGGTTGTGGGCTATAAGGCTTTTCAGGCAGCACAGCTACTATCACCTTTTTTATCCTTGTCTCAATCTAGATTTTAAATATCCAGTTTAAAACAAAATACTTTAAAATGGTGTTGTATGTATCTTAGAGCCAAGGTAAAAGCGGAGGGTGGGTTTTCTTGCTGTTATCTTGGCAGTTCTGCTTGTTACAGCTCTGACTGCTTTTTCATGTTGGGTGACTATTTTGAGACTGCAAAGCGATGTGGAATGAAGAGATAGCTTGCCTTTTGCAAAGGAAAAAATTAAGCCAAGAACTTGAGATACAATTTTCAAACAACATCTTGAAAATTGTTGGCCATTCCAAAATTGGAAGAATGAAGAGAAAATATCAGAGCATCTTCCACTAGTTTGTGAGAATGGCAAATAACTTTATTTTGGTGGGATTTGGTTTGTGGTTTCATTTGTGGTTTTTTTTTGGTTAGCTTGTTTGTTTGTTTTTATAAGGAAATTGAGAAATACAACTTACAGTGCTCTCTCAAGTGTATCTTACTTACTTCTGCGCTTCCTTGCAGGTCAAAATTAAAATTACATTGAACAAGATACTTTGTCATGAGCTAGTGGCCCTCGATAACCTTAATAAGAAGTGGTAGCATGTCCTGGGTTCAGCTACAGCAGTC
>NW_009933068.1:0-31737 GCF_000696875.1 Nestor notabilis | reverse complement strand
GACCCAGGTGTAGGACCTTGCACTTGTCTTATCTTTCAAACGTATTACCATAATGAGGGATTATTTCATATTCTTGAATCCAAATGCTACTAGAGCTATACAAACAGACTCACACCTTCGTATGCAGTGGTAGATTAGGATTTGTTAAAACAAGACTAAATTTGGTTATGTTAGATACTTGCTAAATGGTAGAAAGTCTTAAGCTTAAAAGTTTCTTCAAAATGCGATACAACTGGATTCATTCTGTCCCTAAGAATACTGCTGTAGACCAGACTCTGAGATTGTAAAAGGTATTTATACAAATATTCCTGTAATTTTGAAAATGCTGACATAAGAGCATCTCATTGAAAGGACAGAAGATTGTTCTTTTTAAATACCAAAATTAGAATACTGTACCAATTGGTCAAATATTTTGCTAGGGAAAAAAACAGATGAAACAAGCCATCTCACTGAAATTGTCATAAGAAATCTGATTGGTTTAAAACATATTTATTTAACTTTTTATTTATCAATAGGGGTATTGCTGCAAACTTGAGACGGTTTCTGCTGTGTCTTATTATGAATTGTTGCTGCTGCATCCCCATTTAAAATCACTTTCCTTAGAATGATACACATTTTGAGCACTGGAGTATATTTGTAAAACTAGTAGTTGCGGTAACAAGACGAGGTTTACATGTCTGTCCACATCAGCACCATGTACTCAAGATGGATTTCAGCTGCCAAAAAGGTCAATTCAAACTGCTTGCACAAACCTGTCTTTATGCTCCTGTTTATTATGCTCCCATGTAGTAGATGTCTCGTGCACTAAAACAGTGCAGCCATATGTCAACATCTCTCTGGTGGTTCCGAATGTTCTAAACAAGAGCGAGGGTGCACTGAACCTCCCATGTAAACTTTATACAACAGATTCAGCAGAACTATAATTATTTACAAAACGATGGCATGAGAAATCTCTGGATTTATATCTCACTTTAAAGTAACAGGGATTGTGTCCACATAATTCTTGAGTTCATGGTAGGTTTTTAATTTACTTTCTTATTTTTGGTATGATAAGATACAACTCAGTACTTTTCAGAAATCAATGTAATTACTTTTTAAGTCATTAATTTCTTTTAAAAAGCACTTCTCTGGTTTTTTTGTTTGTTTGGGTTTTTTTTGTTTGTTTGGTTTTTTTACTTTTAATAAAGACACTGTATTTAATTACACATAAACCTGTATGTTCCGTTATTGGCATTACATGACACTTGTGTCTTGGATTCCAGCTATTCCCTGGATAGAAAGGAATAGGTAAACAAGGAAAGCACAGAATTCACCTCTCTGCAGAGGACAAGTACAATGCATTGGTAGGTAAATTCCACTGAACTCCATTTTCAAGCTTCTCTCAAAGCCTGGCATATTTGTCATTATGTCTGGTCCTCAAATGAAAAACAAATGATTACACCTTTTCCACTGTTCCTTATAGACAGATTGACTACAACAGCACATAGAGTCAGGCCTACCTGAAATAAACTGCACTCAGGGATTCCAACTTAAACTGAGACAACTTTTACAGTATTATACCTTGCCAGCCCTTCCACACTCTACACTTAAAATTTGTCCTCTCTCAGTCTTCTTCCTTCTCACTTCTGCTGTCTTCTTTTAAATATTTTTTCCTCTCCCCCCAAACTTTACATGTACAATGAATCAAGCTGCTTCTGTAAGATCAGACTAAGTGACTAAGCAAGTATGACACCTTGGTTTTTAACTTAATTATACCTCTTCTATAGATAGCCACAATGCTTATGAACATTTCCATCAACTGCTTTTCAGTTACCTTAACATTTTTACATGCAATTAATATATATTTTAAGTCAGTCCTACAAAATGTGTATTGAATTACCTTTATTCCATGCACAAAAGTCTTCAGCTGTTTTTGTTGCAAAGCTGATATATAATGTAATAATAATGATTATTTGTAATACAGTGCTTCTTGTTTTAGGATCTCCAATAATTGAGTATAATGAAGTATTTATTATTTCTAGCTCAGGACAAGCAAACAGTGTTAAATGGCTTCTCCAGAATCCAGGGCTTATGGTCCTCGGCTCCAGCCACTCTCCTACTACAGTTTGTTATTTCTCTATGCTGGTGGGCCTCTTGCTTGACTTTAAGAGAGTTAAATAATGTAATTAAACAATTAAGATGATTGTCCTTAAATGATCAATTAAGACAGAATTCTAAACATGCTTCCTCATATGGAATTTAGCCTACTTTCTATCTCCTTCTGTGTATCAAAGACAAGGCAGCTAGGCTAAACCCTGAAATCACCATACTTCTTACAATATAGAGTTTATCCTAAGCTTATCTGAGTGCAATGTGGTGAGTACTATTTTCTTAGGGCTTGGAAAGCTTACATCTACACAGCCAATCAATGCAGCCAAAGGATGCACTGATTTAACATGAAGAAAAGATGATTTTTTGTTTCTTGCTGTACTATATATATATATGTTACTTTCCACAACACCTAGCAAATCTAACAAGTAAGTTTTAGAGTTGCAATGAATGTTCATGTTAAGCATCTGAAGCCTTCTGAAATAACCTTTGCTGGCTTATTTAGAACAGTCATTACTTTTGGACTGGGGCAATAAAAAACAAAGCCAGAGACAGCACAGTTACCATACCTGTATTTAAATAATTACCAGGCAGAACTGAGCTGATAGAAATAGAGAGAATACAGGGATTTTGTGATATGTAAATACAACTGGCATGCCTAAAGCACGTTTCACCTCTGATTGCAGATATTGCAATTTAATTTTAAAGGAATAATATTTAAATAAAAGATTACCCACTTAAACAAGTTTTCTCTCCGAGCCTCCTTCTCTCAGTTTTAAGTCGCTCTGTTTAGATCCTTTGCAGAACTGGTGTCTTTCTTTACTATTTTCACTCTGTATCATAAACATTAGTGTTATTACAGACATCATGGTATCAAACTCCAGATAGTCTGATGTTTTAGGGGAAAAAATTAGACTATTTAAAATGATTATAACTTTCCACTTGAGAGTTTAACATTCTACAATCATTACTGAGTCTGCAGGCACTGTTAACCTGTTCTGGTGAGACAAACATGTCTTTTCTAATGTTTACTGAGATGTTGTAAATTACTTAACGTACAGCAGAGTACGTTTTTCTCAGTTAATCTAGATCTGATCCCTGAGGGGCTATTTATTACATATGTATACAACCTGTCTGCAGAAGTGAAGTTAATGTAATATGACACAAGTAGCACGCATTGTTTAAATGTGTTCCAGAAAGTTAGCAAATTTAGTTAAAAGAATACTTACATGCTCTTCTGCCTGGAAAACAATGGGGGAAAGGGTTCTAAATATTAAACACTGCTGTTCACTGTAGGTGGCCAATTAATACACTGTATCCAAGCTGGAACAAATCCTTCAAATATATACATAAAGCGTATAATCTCTTATCTGCTTAGGCATTATCAAATTTTTAACAAATCCTAGTAACTTCAAACAGAGCTTTAATGGGATGTAGTATTAAAACATGCAAAGTAACGAACAGAGTTTTTAAGAACATAATCTGTTTTAGAATGTTTCAGGAGAACTGCTTTGAAATGCAATTATAATCTTAACCCATGAGTAAATGTGTGCCATCCTGCAGAATTATGTTACATGAATTAATATATATAGAAAGGGATAGCCTCCTGTTCTGAACACCTATCACAATTTGAAAATGGGGGATTAGACAGAAGTATCTTGAGATGGTTCTAAAGGGTAGTTAAGTTTGAACACAGGAGCACATTTATGGCTACAAGTTTGGTCCCTGTAAATGTTTTATTTGATGATGAGAGAGAAAGTTCACTTGAGAGAAAATTCTAGCAGGATTTTACAACTATTCTAGCCCTGATAAATACTCAGAGCATATTTTATTAGAAGCTATCTGTACTTTTGGGTATTTATCTCACTAACCTAAAATTAACCCAGTGAATCTTTTTCTCAGGGTTCAAAAAGGTCAGTGTGTGAGTTGCTGCTTCCTCTGACTGCCTCAGCTTTCCCTTACATATATAGTGAAAGGTCTAATTCCAAAGGGTACACGTCTAGTTTCTTTTGTGTATGCAGATCACAAGTTTTTCACAGTGGTTTGTTCTCTTTTTGTTCTGGTTCACAGTTCCCTTGTCTGCATGACTGACAGAAATGACATATTTTGAAAAAAAAAAAAAAAAAGAAAAAGAGCTATATGGGTTTAAAATCTGTTCTATTACTTCAAAGACAAAGTGACAAACTGTTTCAGGTTATAGAACCATAGAATCATTCAGGTTGGAAAAGACTTTTAAGAAGGTCAGTATGTTCTGTACAGATAAGCGCAGTTCAGGCTCACTGCTTTTTGTTTTGAGACAAAAATCATTACCTGGTAAATTAAATTTCCTTTCTTTTCCTAGAATATGTTGCAATTCTCAATTAAGAAAAGAAATAGGCTGTATGCATGTGATGCAAGCCTTTACTTTAATATAGTAAGCAAACCTTTAGACTATTTACAGACCACCCTGTGAAGAAACGTCAGTGAACTCAGCGAAGATGCTCTTTCTAGTGCTTTGATGTTCAAAGGAAAATCAAAAGCAGCAGGTTTTGGCCATATATGGTAACTGTACAAGGTGTGATTTTGATTTTTATTCAGTGAACGGCCATGGTCAGATGCAAATAAACATGCAGAAATATAACTGAAATTTAGGTAGAATTTAGGCAATCATGGAAGGGATATTCAGCTACCACCAAATATAATCCAACTCTAAAAGCACATCAAGTTTTATTTTTAAGAGTTCTGAGTGCCTTCATTGCTGTTTCCATGCCTGCCTTTAAGCAGTTACCACAGAGCAGAGCACTTCAGACCTTCGTTCCTGCTTAACCACTAGTATCTCAAGGATCTCTGACAAGGCAGTTTGTAGACATTCCAGGTTGTGTTTCAAGAACAAGGCAATAATAACTACAAGTTCTTTCTTTTTTAAGATATGGCTAAGCATTAGGCTACCACTTCTTTTTATTAAAGTTCAGCACTTGCAGAATCTTCCATATATGAAGGTGGAAGAGTTTCAGCTCCACCCTCTGCCTAAAAGGGTTTGAATCCTGATTTCTCACTTGCAAGGGAAGTTACCATTGCAGGGTGGAAAAGAAAGTCATGTGTCTGTGTGGAGGGCAAGAATCATTGTGCTGAAGCTGTTCTTGAAAAGTCAAGGTTTCAAGGTTTCTGTTCTAAGACTAGAACACAACAGGAAAAGGTAAGGAACTGGAGTTTTGACTCATGCTTCAAGAAAAGTCTATATAGTTTACATGGAAAAGAAAAATAAGATTAGTAAGTCCATAAAGAGATGATTCTAGCAGTGGTAAGGTCCTAGATCACCTCCTGCTTGTCTGAAGGCTTCATCACCAAGTCTGACAACCATGTTTATACTTGCTTCAACTAGTTCATCTATAGTACCTAGCATTCAAAAGAAAAGTTACTGTTTTTTTCCCTCTGAACCAAGTATGGCCTATACTGCTTCATAGCAAAGGATAGGTTTGAGTCCTCTAAAATGGAAGAAGGACTCTATTTCCCACGCATGGTGTGTGAGCACTAATAATAGACAATTTATTGTTTTGGAGCTTGTCATGGTCACTGGAAAATGAAAAAAAAAAAAAGAAAACAAAAAACATCCCATGAACTTTTTTGTGTAAAGAGTTAGGAAGTTATACAGGGAGAACACCCTTCGCTGCAAAGTTCTAACAGAAAAAAGTGGTTACCTCTCAAACGTCTTCAGGCAGGATTCAACACTCGTCTCTGCCTTCACCACTCTCTACTGAATAACAAGATGCTTAGTGGTCCTGGTGCCTTCTAAGGCCTTTCTCTCCCTATACATATTACTGGTTTAAGTCTACTGTGCCGGCCACACATGTAAAATTACACATTGCAGAACATCAGAATGGCAGTACTAGTGAGCTCTAGCCCCTTTTTAGATCTGGCCCTTAGTGTGGAATGCCATTGCTTGTACCTTAGTATCTGTGTGGATTTTGAAACATAGCACATCCTGTTTAGATTTGCAAGTGCCAAGCTATCATTCACTATATATTTCCTGGGTTTAGCACTACTTGAATGTCTTTTTTTTTCTAATGAATAGTATCCTGAATGGGAAAGAAAGAAGAGCTTAAAGTGAAGCTAGTTGTTTCCTTTTCAAATTAGTAAGTACGCTGTTTCTTTTTCTTTATCTTTTTTTTTTACTTATTTTATATTTTTGCTAGAAAGATTATACTATCTGGTCTATGTTGTACTACACAATATGCTGATTTAAACTACATTTATTACTATCCTGATTTACGTAGCTTTCTACATCTACAAGAGCTCTTGTTCTATAGGGAATAATGGGGATGTCAAGTATCCAAACAGAAGTAATTCCTTTTGTAGCCAATATAAAACAGGGAAAACAAAGAATTCTGCAGTGATCTGTACTAGTTTGAGAGTGCCTCTAAAATGCATACAAGACTACAGATTCCAAAATAGGATCTTGATCCAAATCCCAGTGAGTTTAACTGAAAGACTCCCCCATCAAACACAGCAAATTCAGTCGGTTTTGAATCAGGTCCTAATATCTTTAAGTGATTTGAATGCTTTTTGTCCCACGTTACCAGAAGATGACAAGTATATTCAGGTACAACATTGTAAACACTTACTCCTGGTCCCAGTGATGTCACTACAAATTCTACTAACCTGAAAAACATATTTGCATGAAAACCTTTTTCCACAGCTTCAGCACTACAGTCACTGAAGTTTATGAGTCAGTATTTTCTCAGCACCGTTTGACTAATGGCTACATCCTCATATCAATGGCATACACAACAAGGGTTATTATAACAAAATATTCCTACGTTATGTGGATGTTTTCCTTTGAAGAATCACAAATAAAATATAAGTATTCATAAGCTTTTTTTTTTTAGAAATGGAAACATTAAAGAATAGAGAGAAAGCAATTTTTTCAGTAATGCGCAACAAGCTAGAACCAGGTTATAACGCCACAACAAACCATTGCAATTGTCCTGTCTGATTCTCATGAATAACACCAATTAAGGACTCTCCAGAGATTATCTAGTTTAAAATAAAGCATATCTTCTAGAAAAAAATGGATAAAAGTAAGAAATAAAGTATAATTTTAAAATGCTCAGTGACAGATAATCCATCACAACCATTCTGCTTGTGCACTGTTCCAAAGGTTAATTACCTTCTCTCCTCTAAATAACACCTTAGTTGAAGTCAGAGTTTTTCTAGCACTGAGTTCTAACTTTGCCTGCTAGACCGAAGAGCTATTTATTAGAAGATTTCTGTTCAACATATACATACTTATATGGATGAAAATGCAAGAACAGAATTTCAGTTTTCTGTCTGATTGGCAGTAAGCCACTGTCACTACAGTCCCCCAGGACATCCTCCCACAGCTAGAGCTAAGTATAGTTTTACATGCATATTTGAAAATAATGCATCATACATATTACTTTGGTACAAAATTAATGACATACAGAAATCAGAATGTATCTTTACAACAAATTAATTTGGATTGTATCAAAGTTACAAGGGAATGAAAAAAAAAATAATCTTACCTCAACTTCTCTGTGAACATTTATCTTCATCAATTTCTTTTCCTTAAATTGATGCCAAAGTCTTCACATTTGCCTACAAAGAGATTTTTATCTGTAAATTAACTATTCATGATTAACTATATGGTCTACATAAATCTGCCTTTTAATAATAAAAGGAAAAAAAAAATCATAGAACCATAGTATGGTTTGGGTTGGAAGGGACCTTAAAGATAATCTAGTTCCAGTCCCTCTGCCATGGGCAGGGACAATTCACGCTAGACCTGGTTGCTCCAAGACCCATCCAACCTGGCCTTGAACACTGCCAGGGATGGGGCAGCCACAACTTCTCTGGGCAGCCACTTCCAGTTATGGTATAGCATATCGCCATTACATGGGCTTATAGGTTAGTATATATCATGAAACTAAGCTGCCTCATTGCAACTTCTCTCCCAGCCTCTCATCTCCCTTTAGAGGTAGCTAGAGGTAGACCATTAAGTCTGATCAGTCCTGGCTGATGTAAGTTGCCCTGATCCACCAGCGATACAAGCATAAAGAATAAATTGAACAATCTAATCTGACTGATAGCATAGTCTAGAAAGAAAAATTTCTATCTGTAAATGAATAAATTAAGTTCATGTTTTACGTTAACATTGGATCAATTTAGTTACTGAATACAAATTGCTGTAGTATACGTATCAATAGTTGGTCTGTTTTCTGAAAAAAGGTTTATAGCTTTCCTAAAGGCCATAAAGCAGAGGTTATCCTGCTTCACAGGAGAGAAGAGAGTGAATTTGTATGTGAAGAACAATCATCTTTTTTACATTTCCTGAAGTGCTCTGTAGCTCAGGAAAATTCAGAGGAAACAACAAACATCCAAGAACTTGCTCTGCAATTTACCTCAAGAAATCCAATATACTTTCTAAATTATCATTTATTGTATACTTTTCACATTTGCAACTAGTTTTGGTTATCAAGGTATAGATGGTCAATTGCTTCCAGCAATAGGAAAATACAGGCTTAAATATAACAAGAACGGTGTGTAGATCTGTTTGGTGCTCTGTCAGCATTTATTCTAAATAGTTAACATGATACAGACTACTTAAAGATACTTACTTAAAGTCCACAGTCACCTTAATTAAAGCACATTAGAATTAAACATATGTTGCATTCCATACTGAGAAAAAAATTAATAAAGGTGAAAATAAGGTCATGTTTCTTCAGTTAGCCTCTTCTCAAGTCTGTAAATCTAGATGACACCAAGATGCTTTAGAGACAACCAAGCACTCCAGCTAAATAACTGGTAAGGTATTTGTTGTATCAAAATCTGCACAAACAAAATTGTTTGAAACTTCACCACCCAGAACACATACCTAGGTCCTTACGGGTTTGTTTTTCTCCGTTTTCATTTTCTAAGAGTAATAAAGATCTTGGGGCAGGGCATTTCCTTTGGATTAATGACTGGCTGGGGTTAATGGCCAGGAGCTATTCTTTGGGCCATCAACTCTTCTCAGCCGGTCATTAATCCCTAGGAAATGCTCTGTGCCTCAATCATTATTGCTTAATTTCAGTGCAAACAAACTACTGTGGCAGACAGCATGCTGTATGCTATCCCTTAGACACAAGCTACACAGATTCAGTTAATTTAATCAATTGTTTACACTATGGTCTATTTTCTGTAGCAAGCGGAAATCACGGATCTCTTGACTGTCTATGAAATCTGCTGGTTGGTCTTATGATCATTTGATGGACTGGACTGCTTCTGCATGAGTTATTCTGTTTGTCACTTATATTGTCATCAACTGGATGGCCACTGCCCACTTAATTTCTTGACAAAATTCAAATTAATGCCCTAAGCATTAGTTGTAAAACTCATTTTCCAATGATGGTGCTACCTACCAATGCATGCACCTCATCGTAAGTATGAGGTTATTAAGTTTTACAAGATACCTCATTTGACACATCCTGACATTTACTGTACAATTTCAGGCGTGCCATAGAGTTATTAAATTATCAACAGTAAAATATAACATGGACTTTCTCCAGGCTTGTGCTATACAAATATTTACTAGAGCACAGAACTTTGTTATATTTCTCTAGTCTACTTGATAATCCCCTGATTAGACATCCACATGCTTGGTGGAGCCAAAGAAAAACTGTAAATGGTCAAAGGCAATGCAGCATATTTGTTTTTAAAGGCTAACTTTACAATAGTTTGATTTAAAACCATTTAATCAAACTGGCCAAACCCATTGATTTCTCAGCTTTGGGATTATAACAGAGGGATTCGAAGAAGCTATTAGTGGTAACTGAAAGCCACTTTTACTACAGCTTTAAAAGCTGAAAACTTTAGGAATGTAGATACTGCTAACTAATTGGGGCACTTATCCTCTGCCTTTCATGCGAAAAACTGAGTTAAAACTTAAAAATATAGTCAATAGGTAGGAGCTTATGATCAAAAGCATTTATTTTTCCAAACATTTACTCTTAATTCAAATCCTTGTATAAGGACAATACTAAAATAAGTAAAATGGACTAAGTGGAATAAATGGAATTTAAATTATCATTTTCAACTACCTGGTGTATTCCTCACCATACCAACTTCTCTGTGGTATGAAAAGTGTCCATTATATCTTTTCTGTGATTATTCACAACCTTACATTGTTATGACTTGGCACCTTAGTGACTGCTTCTCTAAATCAATATAAGCAATAGAGAAACTAGTTAGTTACTAAAATTCTTCTTCATCATCATCTTGACTGGAGAGAACTCGAAGTACAAAACCTAAACAGACATCATGGCTGCATTTCCAAACATAAGCAATATGAATTCATAGAAAAGATGCAGGAAGCTATATTAGTATATTCCTTTAGTACTACTCTCCTAGAAGGCTTTCAAGCTCTAATGGTGTGCAGCATGTCCATGAAGAGCCTGGGCTGAAATGCTGCAAACAAACCTGAGTCGAAGTGAGGCAGGGAAGCCTCTGGCAGAATCTGTTTTGACAAGACCCTCTCTTTTTTCTCTTAAAAGACAGGATATGCCTTAGGTTGGCTTTTATATGGGTCTGCAGTTTAGGAGGTTGTTTCAAGTAATTCTGTTCTTTCAGATACTAATACACAGTGGAGAAAAATATCTCCACAAAGAATTGCTCTATTTGTCTAGATTGCAATATAGTAATGGGAACACATCTACATAAAAATAGTTTGATATACTATATTGAGGAGGTTGGCAAGTTAAAAAGGTATCATAGAGCTCAAAGCAAAGAGCTTTGTTAAGACTGTAGGACTGGAAAGAAGTACAAAACAGACTAAGAAAAAAAAAGAAAAAGCACAAAATATATTTCAGATCCAAATATGGCATT
The DNA here is from genome assembly GCF_000696875.1 of Nestor notabilis. Classification (NCBI taxonomy): domain Eukaryota; kingdom Metazoa; phylum Chordata; class Aves; order Psittaciformes; family Psittacidae; genus Nestor; species Nestor notabilis. Next base: position 20,790 of record NW_009933068.1, on the reverse strand, counting down.
TTAATCTAAAAAATATGAACAATTGGTTGAGTGAAGTCACCCAGGTCATTCTAAGCATACAGATGTCAGGTATTGAAAAACACTATTGCACTTTGATTCTCTGAACAAGAATTTCCAGTCTTTTCCTGCATGGTTTTGCTTTCAAGTATAAGCAGACCACATTCATTAAAACCAGATGCTACTGTCTCTTTGCTCCATTTCAGTTATCAATATCATGTTTGAAAGATTCAAAACATTTTAATAAAAATTTGACTGTGTTTGTGATCACATCAGGCGAGGCCAGGTTAAGATGCCAAATTCCATAGGCTTTCTTGCAAAGAGAAAAGAAAAATCCAGATAATTCAAACTGTACTCCCTTCTCTTCTTTAAAACAGTTTTTAAATTACTTGTGCATTCCAGAGCAAAAAGCAAACAAATAAAAAAATCATCAAACCCAAACAGCTAAAACCCTAGGTAATAACAAAACATATGTCATCTGACAACACACCCTGGGGACTTTCTGTCAGCTGGATGGAGTACCAGCCATGCTTTTTCCATGTTATCTTCTACTGTGGGAGGCCTCAGAGGAGGCAAATACAGAATATATGTACTTTGACTTTGCTTTTGTTTCACTAGAGAATGTTATTCTAAGGGACTCTATTCTTTGCTTCCTGCATGTTACTCCAATAGCTGAAATAGAGGTGGTTCAGAAAATCACGTGTTCAAAGCCTGGATGTTTGGTTTGCAGCTGAAGCCCATTCTCATATTCTGAGATCTACTAGGCTCCAGGGTTTATGCGAAAGTTCAGAAACCATTGCTTTAATTTAGGTTATCATCATTATGGGGGCTTTTAATGGATTAGCATTCTCCATTTTCCTTGTTTAGGCAGATACACACAGTATGGCACTTGGCATTGCTCTGAGCTGCTATATTTCAATCTTTTCATTTCTCAGATTTCTTACGATTTACCAGGTAACAGCTACAATATTATTCTCAAACATTCCACTGCTGGCAGTTGTTACATACGACTCCATAGCCTGTTCAGATCCCATTACCTTTTGATTTACTGATTTTTCCTCTCTTTGTTGCTGCTTCTCTACAGAGCAGATTTTCTTCCTTCTAATTATGTTACAGATTACTATAATGAGAATGGCTCCCTCATTTCTTTCATATATAGTGTTTCTTTTTGTTAAAAAGTATCTGTATTTGAAAGAAGCTACTGTCCTGCATCAGAACCTTGTAATAAATAACTCGATGTGTCCTACTTCATCATGAACACTCACTTCCATCAGAGAACAGCTCTAGAGAAAGTATTGGTTCAAGTGGTAACACCTGAGTCTTGACACTAGTGAATTAAGCAGTAAAAATATTTGTTTTACCCAGACCAGAATTTCACTCCAGAACTGGAATAAAAACAAGGTGAGGATGGGATTGAGGTATATTTATGTGAGGAAACTTGCAAATATGTCCTAAAATTTCTAATTCTTCAAATGGTATCTTCTATTTCACTTCCCATTCCTAAAATAATAAATAATGGATCTTTCAGTGAGATTATGAGCAGCTGGATGTTTCAATACCAGGTAATGATCTGTTCTTATTTTTATTCTATTTTTTGCCTATTTTTAAAGTAAAGCATTTGGTTGAGACAAGAATAAACAGGCAGTGAACTCAGTAACTTCAGTGATCCCTTCTGTGAGAAGGATATAATTGCCTTAAAATTGTCCCACTTCATAAAGGTACATTACTTTGAAAGCTTATGTTAAGAAACCTTGCTTTGATACATCCAAAGATACTTTATATATTCACATGCTTCAGGTTTCAAGATACCTAAATGTACATCTGTCAAAATGAATGGGAATACAATGCAGCTCTGAAGTAATACATTGTTAAAGAAACACTCTTGTTTCTGTCTTCTATGGGTCTCATTTTAGACAACTCATTTTTAAATTTTCAGTGCCCCCATGTCCTCAAAAAAAAGAGTATGACAAAGATAACCCTGATAGAACTGTTCTGATAGATTCCAAAATCTGGCTTATGAGCGCTGGTGATTCATGGACTTTTATTTCACGGGTCACAAGAATTCTGCTCAGTAGTACAGTCCTACCCCTTCACCATTTCTACCTACCAAACTATAGTTAAATGCTGTTAAAACAGAAGATCCTGTCTGCAAATTGAGGGATCCCACTGTGATCATGAATCAGATGAAACACCTCATGTAATTGCAAACATGTAAAGAAGTACTATGTAGGACTGTCTTTATATTTTGATGTGATCCACACTAAAAATTATTGGGAACCTTGTGGTAGGAGAATTGTAAACACTTTCATGCAGGCTGAATTAGATTTTGTAAAGAAAGACACTTTGAAAGAGAGATATCTTGTCAAAGAAAAGCTGAATGACTTTCCATTAATTCACTGCTTTGTGGTACAATGGCCACTTTAGTGTCTACAAAGAATTAGTGCTGATTTCTGTTTTATTTTCCTACATTGAAAATAATAAAGATGAGATACTGTACATTTTAATTCTCCCAGCCATCTCCCTCCCATACAAAGTGGACTCTGATGATTCGTCAGAGATTTACAGAAAGCCAGAAAAGATAGGAAACCTTATATAGACTTGGTCTGCATCTGCACAAACTATCTGGGCAGTGCACACACAGCTGATCCAACACAAATTGGCCTTTTTGGGCTCTCCACGAATGCACTACTAGACACCTATACAAAGATTTCTCTTTGGAAACAGTCAGACAGTATCAGGAAATCCTGAAAATCTTGTTTAGTTTTCTTAGACCCTAAGAAAAGTGTTCCCTGTGTGGTAATTTTAATCTTGGTTTATGTTGTTGCTCCTTTTTTTTTTCTCTGAGAGATTTCCATTCTCTCACAGCATAAATACTATTAAAACTTACCTCACTGAAATGGAGTAAATAAGAAGTAGGCATACATGTTCTCACTGGGATAAAGGACTTCCTTACCTATTGGGTAGTAGTGAAATCCATTTGTCCACCCTGAGCACAAAGTACCACCAGCCACTTCATAACCACAGTTAGAATGGAGTACTTTTTAGTGTCAAGATGACATAATAAATTCCTATTTATCCAGGGGGTCCTGATGGCTAGGCATGACTTTTTGAGGGATTTTCTTTGGATGAAAGAAAGAATTCCTAAAATAGAAGGCATTCTGTCTCACATGCCATGCCTTCAGGGTGTGGCCGCTCTTACTTGGAAACCTTCACTTCTCAGATTAACTCAGATGATTTATATAGCACTGAAGACACAGTTGTCCAAATAAGAGAGAGGAAGGAAAATCACATTGTAGGGCCACCATGACCGTTAAAAGAGTGGCTAAATTCAAACAGTCTTACAAAATCATCCTGTTTACCAAGTAAAAACCTGAGATAGTCACATACTGTCTACCCAGAGAATCTTGCCCTAAGGGCTTTCTTTCTGTTGGGGTTTTTAGTGCTTTTAAAACTTCACCTACAATCTCTTCAGGCAATCTGTGCTGTACTTTGTATTTCCTCACCTTGTATGCTGTGTGTACTTGAAACATAAAAAAATCACAGAAGTCTACAACTGCAAAGGAACACTCTGTAACAAGTACCCCAGGTACTACTCTTTGTATCTTTCTATTCCTGAGACACCGCTCATGTTGCCTTTGAGGAAGGGTCCTAAAACTGCATGTAGGTCACATCTGATACTTGAGCATCATAACACTTCAGTAGTTATGATACTGTAGTGCATAAAGGAAGTTGACACATTTGTTGCTCCTTGAAATTCTTGGGTATTTTCTAAAATGAATGGCTGGTTTATCTGCATTCACAATTACCAAGCCAAATGGAATTTTAAAAGCTCAAGGAATTTACATTTCTGGGTTTAATTCTTGTCTAAGGACCAATTCACTCTCCTAGAAAGATGAGTTACTAAAAGCAAGAGTAAAATATGCAATGACACTGGCAATGCTTCTTTAATTTCCTCCTGCTGTCATCTCTGGCACATAGAAGTAAAAGCCCACCTTATCAATAAAATGGCAACTCAATGCTAGACAGCAACAAATTAGTAAAAAATAAAGTGATGAGGCTGGGATTTCTTGACACACCATTAAATCCTTTCCTTGTCACATGTCATGAAGCATCTGCTACACTCTACGGTGCTAAGTGGAGGCCAATGACCCTTTAGGTCCCCTGGCAAGCTCTCCTTGACAACAAAGCGTAAATGGCTCTTTAATACAGCCAACTCCTATTGAAATGACCCTTCTAATGCCAACAAGTACTACTGGGGTCTTCTTTAGCACGGCATCTTATCTCTTTGGGACTGCAGGGAAGAAGACCGAAGTTAGTTAAAAAATGATTTATATAGGCTCTAGACGTGAACAGTGACTTATTCTCTAAGTCCTTTGGTTCACTGTAAGACTGCTTCTGAGTGCAGCACATCTTGAACGCTGTACACAGGAAAGTGAATCAGAAGTAGCAAAGTTTTCCAAATTAAGAAGCAGAAAAGGTATACCTAAAGGAAAATAAGCTGAATGCTATGAAAGAAGTAAAATTAGCCTCTTTTTATATATATTAAAAGAAGTCAAATGCCAGAAGAAACTCAAAAAACAAGACAGATACAAAGCCTTATAATTTATACAGATGCCTTTGAATTTCCTTTAATATAAAACCAAGGACAATGAGACAGTTTTTTGGGGACCAAAAAGAGAAATAAATAATTTTACTCAGTTGTGGACAGAAAAATAAGCAGGAGGACTGCTGACTTAATTTCTGATCTGCCATTATCCTGATTATGCCATTATCCTGATTAGTGACTTTTATATAGTTATTTACTCCAGTTTAGTTATTTCTTAAACAGGAATAAAAAAAAAAATCTAATCTCATAGAGGAAATGTTACAACTTCTCTTTTGCATATGATTTAAAGATGAAAAGTCTTATTTTAAAGGCTGTTACTACAGAAAGTATATTCTTTTATTGAACAGTTTGAAGAGGCTTCACACACAGCCCATGGCCCCCACAATAAACGAGTGGGTCCAGATGAGGACCACTAGAGTGGTCTGGAGCACAGGACTTAAAAGGCTGAGAGCTGAGCCTGTGAAGACAAGTCTTAGGGTTTCTACTGTTCAGCTACCTGATGGACAGCTATCAAGAAATTGGAGAAATGTAGAATAAAGAAAAGATCATAAAATTCTGACTGCATGTAAGTCAAAAAATGCCAAAAAGAAGGTGGCTATGCAGGGAACAAGCTGCTCAGAAAGGCTGTGAAATGTCCATCCTTGAGCATATTCAAAGGTTTACTAGGCAAGGTGTGGAGCAAATTGATACAACATAGAAGGCCCTGCTTAGAGCAGGAGACTGGACCAGATAACATTCAGACCTAAAATATTCTATAACCCTATATACATATACATTGGTATTAAATTTTAATGCATGTCTCAAAATTTTATTAGCCAAAACCACCCCACAACCCACCACACAAACTCCATTTTAATTGATTCAGCATTATATTCTTCACTATTACTGATCAGTGATGAAACTGTTTCACTGTTTTTAACTACTATGAAAGACAAGCCATCAATTACTATCCTGTCTTCTTTTCTAAGCCCCTTAAAGTGTCCTTTAAGGTATCAGTTATTACTATATGCTTAAATTAAAAGCAGACATGAGCTTAAATCAGAACTTGAGAGACATCCACCTGAACTTTTGCAAAAGCTGGATCCAGAGCCAAATTAAGAAACCCTTAGCTTTTAACACCCTTAATTTAGGAAGGAGTTATTCTGTCAGTGTCCTTAAAGAAAAGGTTTGCCTAGCTCCTCTGTGACACTTAACAGGATGAAATCTTGGCACCACTAAAATTACAGGAATTTTGTCGTAGACTTGGCAATGAAATTACCATTTCCTACGTTTGTAAATTTTATAGCCTCCAAGTTTGTTCTCTTTATTCAGTTATCTTTTTGATGCAAAGTGTGGTGCTATCTCTGGAGAATGTCCTGTGGACTCTTTAAGAATTTTCATAAAGATTCTGCCATAAATCTCTGGGTACATTTATAAAACATACATGTTTAAAAATACATATGTAATCACAAATTATTTTAGTTCTGACAAGAGCACATGAATTGTGGAACATGAGTCATAAAGGCAAATCTTCATTTAGATAGAAGAACCCCATTTAGGGATTCTATGAGCTTGAGAGTTGCAATAGTGAGTGAAACTTACTTCACTTCTTGAGCAGTACATGCTGAAGCAGTATTATTTCGGTCAGAACAATAGTTAACATTAATAGAAGAGTGTTCTCTTTCCTACGTTAAAGTCACATAAAATTCAGTAGAAGGCTGGAAACTGAGTGAGGGTCCCTTAAAGTAAATAGGATTGCAGCTTACTGTTCCACCAAACTGTGACATGTAAGAAATGACTCTGGAAAGTGTTTATATCAAGTAGACATAGGAGAGTAAGAAAAAAATGGGTCATCTCTTGAAAAATTTCTATTTCTTCAATGAACAGTTGATGCCAAGCAAGATATTAATTCAACTTCAGACCTAGAGTTCAATTAAGAGGACCTCTCCCCTGGGCAATATTTGTACTACCTTTGTGACATTTATGTAAATACTGAAGAACATTAACATGCATGAATTTGGGTACCAATACCACCACATACATCTATATTTACTGATTGTTTGGCTCAAATTTAATATAGAGATCTTACAGTATTCCAGAAAGTGCCATACTAGCACAGCAGCTTGCTTAGCATTCTTATGAAAAGGGCCCTAAAGTGAAGGGCATGATTGTGTCACTATACTCTCACTACTTCTAGAGTTACAATAGTCCTGGAGGTATCTATAGCCATGCAACATCTCTCCTGAAAACCTGTCTAAAGGGAGTACTTTCAAAGCTGTGAAAGTCATGCCTCCATGTACTTATGCAAGAAAGGTAGTATGGGAGACTGATCCACTACTAGACATTTTCAGTTAACCTAGAGAGACTAATAGCTTCGTTACATCAGGAAAAGAAGACACTCAAATGTTTCAAAATTGTACACCACAACTATGCAATCTGATTCATCCAAGGAAACAAAAAAGGTTGAGGCTAAAGGCACACCTGTATGCAAAGGAATCCCTCCTTCAAGTGTAAGATCCATCTGCTATAAGTGAAAGGCAACTTGTCAAGTATGAGAACCTTTCAAGTCCAGTGACTTATAGGAACTCAGATTTTAGCAAACTATACCCATCACAAGACCTGTGTAGAGCTTCTTCATGTGCTGCACCATGTTTTCTTCACTATAATTCAGTGTACAGGGCAATGTAATTTTTTTTTTCTATTTTAGAGACCTCTTCACATGTTTAGATTTATATCAGTGCTACTTGTTTTTTCTGGATAAGGTGGCAAGGTGAGCTCCTTGATATCTTACACTGAACCATGTCCTGAGAAAAAAACTAAGAAAAGTCCACTCAATTAAGTTAAGCTATTCTAACTGACAGCAGCAGAAGATACGCAGACCCACAGTTTACCTCTGTGTTGCACAACACAAATTATGACCTGGTTCCAACATGGAAAAGATTAAAGGTGAGTTAGCGGATTTCAGCTGCTGGTTACTTGTGGTCTCTCGTGGAATATGGCATGAAAAACGCCTACAACATTTTTAACTTGTCATAGTATTAGCAATTTTCATGGGTTTTAACACTAAAGACTTAAGCTGAAACTATTAAGGTGTCTTTGAACAGTAATAAATTTTTATGAAATATGTCCCACCCCTGCAGACTACATTAATCTCTTTCAGGCATGTACTGGATATCCTCCAGGAAGATCAGCACTCTGCTGGAGTACTGGAAAAAGGGGAAAAAACCTGTGGATGAGAGATAAAACTCCACAACTTTCTCGGAAAATTATCTGGAAAATATCTCTGAAAATTTACATGGCCTTGTTGAAGTGCCATGTAAACCAAATTTCTGCTTTCTGTGTCAAGTCATAGAAAGGTTGTGATCGAGAATCACCCTACAGATGAATGGGCAACTTAATGCCATGCTCCACCAGAAGAATCTCAATTTCTTGTAAATGGGGGAAAAAGGGATACAGCTTCTTTTAGCAGGAGATAAAAGAATCATATGGCTTTTCATTATTTTAATGCTACTAAATAACTACTCTTCTTTTAATGCTTTCAAATTATTTCTTCCCCCAAAAGTCCCAACTCCTTTTATTTTTATTTTTTTTTAAATTTGCACAGTAGCAAAGTTAACTCGCTTCTTGTTGGGAACGACTTCTCCAGCAGAAACCTCAAACTGAAAATTTAGATACAGTAGAGCTTTAAATTAGAAACTTATTTCTTGCATACAGTGGAGAGATCCTGTAGTAACTTAAAAAATGTGCAGAGTCAGCAGCCAGACTGACAGAAGTGGCTCTTGCACTTCCTACTGCTCATCTTGTCCTTTTTGCTTCTCATGAATAAGCACCTCAATAAATTAGAAGACAATGAAGCTCAATATTAGAACTACATGCACCCTAGCTATGAAGCTTTTGCGCGTCATGATCAGAGAATACCAGCAATACTATAAGGCAAGCAGTGCCATAACGCAAAATGCAGTATGGTCAACGGCAGTATTAATAATCATTATTTCCACAGTATATATATTTTGAAAAGATATTCACACCACAGTCCATACCTTTTAGAAAGATATTCAGAAGATATTGGGCAATAAGGATTTGACACTATCTTAATGTCCATATTCCATTATTCCCAAACTCTGTCTATGAAATTTTGCCTTCTATGGAACATTTGCAGGCCTTATCAATCAAAATTTAGTTTGCTTATTTTAAGTCCAATACAAAGTCCATGAAGCCAAAGAAGTTCCTTTAAACAGACAAAGATGTGGTGCTAGCAATTACTAGCTGAACTGTAAAAACATTTTTCAAATTACTCTCTTACAGAAATTCCACAAACCATTTACAAATATAAAAGCCAGCAGATGTGTTTTTCTGCTATTTAGTATATCATGTAAGGCTATTGTAGGACTACATTACTAAAGACTGACAAGTTTGTTTGGATAAAAGAAAAATGCTAAAACCCTAGGTTTATCTGGACTGGAACCTTAAATATGTGTAGTGCCAATTATGCTAATGCCATGAAGCTGAGTGAAAACCAGGTTTTGTTTCCAAGCTTTCAAAGAGTTTGGTTAGCTGAAATGAACAAGCAAAAAATCACACTTCTCCACACTGTCTGATCTCAGTTGGAAGTGGAAGTATCAAATATCTGCAAAAGAGACTATCTCAGTGATATTTCTGACATGTCTGAAGCCAGAATTCTCATGAAACACCCTGATGCAAGAATTCCAGAGCAAAAGGTTAGGAGTTCAAATAAGCAAACATTTTTCCCCTTCCAACTTCGGAGTTACAAGAACAACCAAAACTATCCTGTTATTCAGAGCATTTTTCTCTTCTATACTTGAGAATAGCCTAACTATACTAATGAAAAAGGCAGCTAAAAGTGGCAACTGGATGCAATGGGAGTGATTTATCTGCTGCAAATTACAAATGTTCTATAGCAAATAGGTACATAATATCAGTAATTGCCATCATCAATCTGATGAATTCTTCTGAAAACTCTTTTCAACTTCAGTTATTTGGTATGTAAGGAGGATTCTGGTTGGCAATCTAACTACTTTGTTAAATTAATTTGGGGAAATGTGTAATTTAACCACAGTTAGCTAGTTAGTCAGTACCTCCAACTTGTAATGTATTATTGCAGGTTTCCCATCATTGATTAGTGACATTTACATTTAAAAATAAAAGAACATGGGAAATGTCATACTGGGTCAGACCCATGGTCCATCTTGGCTTGAGATCCTGAACAGCGGCAGAGAAGATACTAACTAGGGAGAATACACAAGCCTGGTCGTTATCTAGTGTCATTCTTCTGTTCTCCAACAATCAAAATCTCCAGATTAGGGATGTTAAAAAGTACCTCCCTGACTATTTTGTTTAGTGTCTGTTTATGGACAAGATGATAATGAGTTCATTTAAACCCTTTTGAACCCACTGATACTGTCTCCACAGTCTTTCGTGGTAACACATACCAAAATTAGCTATCTGCCTTAGAAGAAAGGATTATCCATTTTAAATGTATCTCCTGTTAGTTTCAACAATTATCTTCTAACAGTGCCATTTTAGGAGCTAATTAACATATGCATTCATCTTATCCATCACCTTCATGCCTGTAAACTTTGATTATAACCCTTTCCAGCTTTTTCTGTTTCAAAGTAAACAGTCCTAGCTGTTTCAGTTGTTCTTCATAAAGCAGATGTTCCATCCCCATTATCATTTAAGTTGCCCTCCGATGAACCTTCTTTACCTCCACCCTCTCCTCTTGAAATGCAGAAATCAGAAGTACACACAGTACTTTGCGTGTGGGAACATCAGGGTTTTACGTAACTGGCTCTCTGTCCTGTTCTCAGTACTCTTTCTGATAACGCCAGCAATTTATCAGCTTTTTTTGGCTGCTTGCTACACACTGAGATGGTGATTTCAGAGAACTCTCAATTATGACTATGGATTCTCTTTCTTTAGATGTAACTGTCAGTTCTGGTGCAGCTTCATATAAGCGTTATTGAATGATCTTTAATTTACCACACTGCATTTTGAATGATACAGTCACCCAGGGCTTAGAATTCCTCTGAAAACACATTTGTACTAGAAAGCCTATACCAACTTTCTTAAGTGCACTGTGTGTTTCAAGAATGACCTCCATAGGAACTGTAGCCATAACCACTCTTTTCTTCCTGTGAAGATGGCAGCAGCCTCCATTTAGATGTTAAGATGCCTGTTCTAGATACCTTAGTTCTAAGGTAAGGTATCTTAGCAAACAAAGCAATATGCCAGAGGCCACCATTTTGTGTTGCACTCAAGAAAAGGTGTTATACATCATGTCAAAGCACTACACTTAGGCCCAACAAATCGTGTCAATGTAATTTCATGCTACATGTATTGACATTCATGGGATCGATTGAGACTCCTAATGTTATTTGACTAGTTCCCCTGTGGTTAACTTCTTCTGTGGTTGACTTTTACGGATTGCACATTTCCCCTCCATTTTTGGCCCTGGCAGAAACTGGACTGACTAAAACCACATAGAATTCCAAAATCTGTAGCCCAGGTACCCACATCAAAGTGGCAGGAATTATAATACTAGTGGTTCTGGCCATACATCAAAGCCAGACCTTCTACACTTTATCATTCCTAACAGTAAATTTAAACCTATTATATCTTCAGTAGCTTTAAGTCAGCCCTTGTTAAACACTTATTGTTTACAGTCCTTCTGGTATTTCTTTTAAATTTCAGGACCTCCTGGAGTCTTTATTAGCCTTTCAGATATTTGACTCACTCACGTTTCTCCTGGATGAATTTCAGACACCTCTGCACATTAGATGCAGTGCATACCTCTTTAAATTATCCTACTGAAAACCAATTCTTTTGTTTCTATTTGTAAAATAGGATTTCCAAATAAATATAACTACATCACAGTCACTTTTACAATAAGAGTGTCCCTTTCCAATGTGTTCAAAAGTTACTACTTATTCTTTGTGGATTTGGCCATATGATAAGCTAAAGCCAGGGACCCTTTTTTCAATGGTGACAGACGGAATATTGGACAAACTTAACTCTACAAAATGGTTCAAGCCTTTATCTGAAGTCTCTAAGTCTGTTTTAAGGCCCAATAGAGAACTCTGGTGCAGTTCTAGACCTTTGTGCAACCAGATGGATGCACAAGAGAAAAGAAAAAAGTAAAAACCATTCTTCACCTTCAGTATCTAATGATAAGCATAACTATTTTTAAGTTGCTTCTTTCAGTTGTCTAACTGCTGACAGCACTTTCTTTCCAATAAGCCATTGGTAATACCTTTCAAAGAGATTTTTCTTCTGCTTGCTGTAGGAGACATTCCTATAATCAGACATTTCAAGCTAGTAGAAAGTTTAAGTTGAATTTCAATACTCAGACTGGGTGGAAATGGTCCCTAAAATCTCTCTGTCCTGCTGATAAAGTTTAAGTTATTTAAATAACTTTCCTGCAGTTCCTGCAGTAAGCCCACCTAACTACTGCAGTTTTTGCAGTAAAGAGTTTAACAGTGAAGAAGCAGAGATAGGCTGACAGACATGGGAGCAGATTTTATACTGTTTTTTACCACCAACATAAGACCACCAGAGCAGTACAACAGACCCAAACAGAAGGGACAGAGCAAAATAAAATAAAGAAACAATTCTGAATCAATGCAAACATTTGAAAAAGGCTTGGAATTAGTCTGTAAACATTTGAAAACAACAGACTGGATTTGTTTGTTTTTCTAAATCAGCTCACCCTTTCCTAAGTCACTTAAGACAAAAATGTGTTTGGAGGGTTACCCCTGTAAAAGTGTTTTGTACATCAGCCATACTGTTCATGTGATATGGCAAGGCTCTGAGTGTGCTAATAGGCCTTAATGGCCCTGACCAGTCTCTTCTGTGCCCATACTCACACACTCTGCCCATTTTTCATTCAGAAGAACAGAAAATGGCATCTGAAACCAGCATTCTCTCTATTTGCCTTCAGCAAGTGGTGAAGTGTTTTAATAAGGAATTCCTCCCCATATGCATCACTGAACTTTAAAAATTCCATCAATCAGTTCCTACAGACTCCCGTGATATCTCTGCCTTCATTACATGGATACCCAAATTTAGATTCATTCTGAAAGGTTGGGATACCTTAAGTAAAACTACCATGAGAAATGATGGTAATAATGAGCATAGCCCACAGTCCTCCTTATCCTTTAAGACAATCAAAGTAAACTAAAAGGACAGCTTATATTTTATCACAAATTTCAGATATGTAAGTTATTAGGAAAGAAGTTAGTACGAGCCAGATTCAAAGAAACCAACCAAACAAAAAAACCAAAAAGAGGGGCGTTTTTTATGAGTAGTAATTCTCACATCCTTGTCAAAGGATGTGAATGCAAAATGTTTCCATGGGCTCAAAGGAAGCCTGGATAAGTACCTGAGAGAACTATCTGTTGCAGCCAACTAAACAGACAAGTCACATCAGGCTTACAAAATCCCGAGTTAAAAAATACTGGTAGCTGAGGGATCACATATGTTCCTCCTGACAAAAACAAAACACTGTTGAAAGAATTGCTTGTGTTGAAAGCAGAATATTAGACCAGGTGGAGCCTTTCTCTGAAATGGTAAGACTGTTCCTAGGACTTACTGAATAAAACTAGGGGAAAAAAAAGGTAAGACACTTTCCCTCTCATTTCAGGTTTTCTTACAATGACAGGTCTTCCTCCAAGAAACTTAATGATACACTCACAGAGATGCCAGTGCTTCCACATCTTTGGGTCTTTTGCCTTTTTTTTTTGGTGTGATTTAAATGTAAGCCCATCTACCTCTGCAACCTTTGAGAGAAAAACACAGATGAATTCCTTTAAGACTACCTGTTGTAAGCACAACGCCTCACAGATGGCCACACTCTAACCTAAGGACAACATGTGGTCCAGTTTTGTACTCCATATTGCAGCAGAAATGGTCCCTTCTGCGTTCCCTCTGCAAGACAGGTAGGCCACAACCAGCTACTTCTATTTGTTCTGTCATTTTCATGAGTTACTTGAGACAGAGACAGGAGTGGAGCCCAGGACAAAGCAGAAATAATGGAGTGCTTTCTGCCAAAAGGAAATGTGGGATAAGAACTATAATAAGACTGAAAGGGTAAGCAAAGAGTTTGTGGCTTAAAGCAGTGCAATGTGTCAGCGCGAGAGAACAGCAGCCTTGCTGGCACCGTTGCAGACCAGAGCTTTAATCTGTAAATCACTGTGCAGCCAACATGTCAAAAAAGTTTGGCCACCCCTAGTGTACAGGCATCAGGCAACAAAATAACCTACTGTGCTAACCTCCAGTGGATAACCCATGTAAGTATGCAAAACACCCAGCAGTCCAAGAAAGAGGGAAAGTAAAATTGCCAAGGTCCAATTACTTTTAATCAAGAGGCCACAAGTGATGAGAGCCTGTCCTATAATCTTAAAGGAGAAAAAAGTCTCAAGAACAGCAGTCTGTAAATTTCCTCATCTCCATTTGGGAAAGCGCTCTAGAATTTTTGGCACTAAGATGAGAAGTCAGTAGCAATTTAACTGAAATGTCAAATGTTACTGCCAAGTGTTGGTAGCTATTTCAAGGTAAACACCCAGGTTGCCCTGAAAGCCTGAACTGCTACCTTCTTCACCACTATCACCACCAGTGTTTTACAGGAATCATTTAGTCTTGCCAGAGAAGTTCAGACTGTTAAACAGAACTAGAGATTCGCAAGTTTAAAAGTACTTTCCTCCCCTCCTGTAGCCAGGCCAAGCTGTGTTCTCTCAACCACCACATCTGAAAGCAAAACACAAGGCGGGGTGCAATCTCCTATGACAACTAGTGAGCTGCCATGGTGAAGAACACAGCATACCTCACTAGGGCAAATGCCCTGAACATTCATACTGAGAGATAAATATTGCATACAACCAGCCAAGATTCCTTTTTTCCTCCTCTCCTTTCTCCTTGCCTTCCATAAAGTTTGGTTTTCTAATTCAGAATATCCCTGCACCAAAACAACAACTGTTTTTCACATGGAAACATATGAAGCTTTCACCAGGAAGTTGGTTCCTGGCCAAACAGAAATTTACAGCCAAATCTAAGGTCAGAAACCTCGATTTTGCACCTATTCCGGAGGCTATGGCACTAAGACAGGATGTGGGGGACACATACTCAAATTTCTGCTTTATTTAACTTGAAGCAAAAACATAGCTTAGATTTCCCAGAAGAACATCCTAACTAATGGGACACCAAATAACTCCTTCCTGACAAAATTAATTAATTTCTTTAGGAAAAAGCAAATACTCATTAGAACACAGGAAGTAGAAACAAACTCTATGGTCTAGTAGCATGGGAGCATTCTTTGGTTGAAAGCACCCCAAACTGATGCTCCTATTTTTATTAAGATAATGACTCAGACTTGAGTTTCTATCACGTCAGGCACATACTCTGTATTAGGTTTGGTATGAATCACTCTCCTCTGCTCATTCACAATACATACTGAGAGCTCCTGTTTCTGTTACGCACTATGAAAAAGCTCCCAGATCTCAGAAATAATGAATAACAATGTTTTTGGATAATTTTAATACTGGATTGCTGAGCTTGTCTACCAGCAAAGGCAGCAGTAACTCCTATCCTTATACTAAAGAAAACAATTTTGGCAATTAGTTCACAATGAAGGAAACAGAGAAAACAAAGTGTGGAAATACTGACACAAAATGGCAACCAATTTCCCACTGACCTCTCATGGGACATATTTATGAAACTATTTCAGCTCTGACAGTCTCTTTGCTGATACATACTTGCTAATCATTATTAATGTACCTCTACTAACCTCAAGAGACAATGACTTTAAGGAATTTAGAAAGATGGCTTTTTATTACATGATTTGCAACAAAAAAATTTCAGTCTCCTACTGTGACTTATTCAGAGCTGTATTTTTTATTGCCAGGCATGTACTGGTTTCATTTGTGCCATCTACAAAAGTAAGTGCAAACCTTCAAGAATTAGGCTAGAAAAACTAAACCTGAATTACTGAGAGTATAGTAGTGCTGATTTGATTTCTGTTCTTCCCTGCTCAAGAAATGTTTTATAAAATGATAGCACTTATTCTTTGAGAGCCTATTTTCTGGATACTTACAAGTAAATCCCTTAATCGGCTGATGAAGTAAAAGTTCTAAAATTTGACCTTTTAAGAAACAAAGTAATCCTATAGCCTGAATCAAATAATAGCAAGGAATCCACATTGGCTGCTCTGTTTTACAAAGCTTCAAAGTAAATGCAAATGTGTAGCTAAAAGAATTATCTTTCAGCATCACCAACCTACAAATTTGCCCTTGTTACAGGCTTTATTATGTTCCTTCCCAGGGGTGACCTCTGTTTTCTCTGCTTAGTGAAATGGCAAGGACAAATACAGTTCCACTTTCCACAGCAGATCAGGAAAAGGTAAACACTATTACACTAGCATAACAGGGAACCCGGTGTTAATTTGCAAATGAGATGAGAATCTAAGACACTTTAAAAAACTGATGGTCTAGTAGCAATATTTTAATAGTCAGATTTTAGCCTGTCTAAAATGCATAGGTCATCAAAGTCACAGCAAGCACACACCTGCCTCACAGCACTAGCATCCCAATAAATACTTCTAGAATCTTTCTTTAAAAAAAGAGAAGGGTTCTGTTCAAAGCTACCACATATTACTAATACTGAGTGAATGTAATTGCAACAGAACAGACTTTTTTCCATGCCAACTGCCAAACATTTATTAAGTCAGGTTCATACCAGCATAAAAATTACTTCAAAAAATATAAAATAAATAATATTCTTTTTGAAAATTTTGTAACACCCCAGCATTTTGGCTACCATGCAAGTACCCATAAATGAGTCAGACCTTGTTTTCCCCCTTAGGAGATATTGTTTTAATTTAATCGAAAACTGTAACAGAAATTCCATGAGGATATGCCATTTTGCTTAATTTTAATATAAGAAAGGGATATTTTAAATTAAGGAACTGAGTTTTAAAATAATTTAATACATAATGTTTTTTAAAAAAATGTTATTTCATGAAGGTCTTCTCACTGAGAACTCTTAATTCATTGTAGTTAATCACAGAACCAAAAATGTATTCTTGGTGCTTCATTTTTTCCACCAAACTTGCAACAAAGATGTTGAACTATCCACATTTCCTCTGGTACAAATGTCATCTTTCCTGGTCACCTCTAAATTAATCAAAAATTAGAACACTGCCAAGCAGAAACTACCAGTAACAATTATGTATCTGGGCTTTGTTTGAACCATAAATCTTAAGCTAGGCAGCTACCAACATAAGGTACCAATTCTCCAGAACTTCAATTTGAATACTGTTAAAGAGAACTGTGAATTAAAATACCCTAGGAAATTGTCTTGTGCCCAAAGTTTATGACACACCATTAAAGGGTCTTCTTGGCTACAGTTTTATTTCTTTCAGTAGATGAGTCAGAATTCAGGCTCATATTTACTGACTTGAACAACAGTTTCCATATCACTAGGTTTTATTTGTCTATATTATCAGATAGGTCCACACGGACCAGGGCTCCATTTGGGTCTACCTCCTGCCTCTAACACTTTTGTGCCTGTATATGTCTACCATTTCCCAAAGGACTATAATGATAATAACGAAAGAGACTCTACTACATCATAACAAAGGTTTTAGCAGACCACTGGGGCCTTGTGTGAACAATATGATGTGGTATATAAAAGATAGTCTTGTAATGAGAATTTGGGCTCTTCATCCTTGGCCAGACTGCCATAGACAACAACACGAGTGGCTAGCAATTTGCACTGGACCCAATATACATGCCCTCCTGTGGAAACTGTCACATATCAACTCTCACAGGCTCTTTAACTAAGTTTCTAGTTCCTACAAAGTGGTTACATGGCTTTTGGATTGTAAGAGGAAAAATGGAAAACTGCAATATCTGAGCATCTGGGTGCTGGTATCTCAAAAACTGTATGCATTCTTACAGTTTGTTTTATGTTCCTTTAGCACACTAGGCCATTTCAGCAAAACAAGAACCAGTAGTAAAAGATTCCTAGGGCTACCCTCATGTTGATCAATACCACTGGAGGCAGTGGTCTAGCTAGGAAGTGCAGACTATGAGGCTGAACTTGTCTGTATTGCCCCAGGTAATTGCTACAGGTACATAAGTAAAAAACACACAGGCCATCATGCCCTGAAGCATTTCTCCCTGTCAGTCATTAGTTATTTCCTTCTCTCTCTCCCTCAAGTCATTCTAATATTCCTTCTTTCTGTTTCAGCTGCCATAAAGCAGTGGTCTTTTTATCTCTAGTTTCCCCTGAAAGAGACAGTTACTTTCACCAAAGTCAAAGAATGCAGCTGCCTCTTGGTCACCTGGGAAGGCTTGGCTGCACCTACTGTGATTCAGTAGGTGTTCTTGGTAGCATGAGCAAAGACCAACTTGTTTCTTCAGACCTGTTGATCTTGCTTAATAATCTTTGGAAAATAAGGCAAGGCATCTAGTGATGCCAGTTATGTGTTGGATATTTCCATGCTGCTGCTAAGAGCAGGGTTTGGACTAGTTCCCCATCAGTGTGTATATATCTCTCCATTTTAAAGTGAGTCAAAGTATGATCCAACATGAAAACACTGACACTTGCAATTCTGACTAAATGACATTGTTTTTTCATGGTCATCTTCCATAGTTAATACTTCTCTTCCTTCCACGGGTGCTACTACAGAATGAATCATTCAGCCTCTTTATCCACAAACATAAAACTCATGTGATTTTCTCCATTTTTTGTGTGGTTCAGTTGTGGTTGTTGGGTTTTTTTTTATATCAACTTTCAGATTAAAACTTTCTCTTGAATATTATTGCTTGAAAAGTTAAAAATCATATGCCACCTTACAAAAAGGCTACTGACTGCTTGCAGATAGTAAAAGCTTATAACATGCTAGTGTGAGAACAGACAGCACTCAAAAAATGGCAGCAAAGGAATTAATGCAGATTAATTTAGACATAACTGCAAGTACAGCATTGTATTCAAGCTTGTGAAACATTCTGTTCAGAAGAGCCATGTGAACTTTGGTAGCGTAAGAAGCTGTTCTTAGCACAGAATTATTATAAAATACACAATGTTTGAAAATAAAGTTTAGATCAAAATTAACATCTTGCTAGCTCTCAAGTCAGCTAGATGCCTGAAAAATGATATCTTTTTGGGCTACATTAGTTGTATGGAAGCTCAGCTAAGAGACTGCAACTAATTTCTATCCTGCTTTAATAATGATTTAACAAAAAAGTGCTTAGTTCCCACACTGCTACAGTGAATATAGTCCAAACATTTCCCTCCCTGGGCCCTGTCTTTTTTTGCAAGCACATAGCAGTGGCTACAAAGCATAAATCAAAATGCAAGTTCTCTTCTGAGCTTGGCTGCTCAATGTGCTTTTTCATTGCTGGACCAGCCACTTTTGTCCCTCGTTCCCTTATTTAAGGTTTCTCCTATCTACCTTGACAAGATAAAAACACGGAAGTTCTCTTAACTCCTGTATTAAAACAGTATCCCTTGTTGGTCTAACGGCAGCATGAGTTAGCAAAACCACCTTCATCTCTGGGGAAGGTCCTAAGAACACTTAGTATTCCTCAAATAATAATCTCTTTGTATTATTAAGCCAGTTTGATTGATTGCCCAGTGTTGATACTCAGTATTTTATGGTATATTGTGTGGCCTGTCACAAAATCTGTTACTTGTCAACAAGTAGGCCACCAGCAGCAGCATGCCAAATGTTGTGGAATGACAAATGTAATTACAAATGGTATTCTGAAATGCATCTCACAGTTTCGATGTGGAGCAGGATTACTCGTTTATTCAGTGTTCTTAGAAAAGCCTAGTAATAGAAATGCAGGGAAGGAATCTGGGAACATCTGAGATCAACTGAGAATGTGAAAGAGAAGCCTGTTACAGTTTATAATACTTACAATCACACTCTAAGATAATTCAAGAATCAGCTGGCACATGTGTGGTAAGGCATTTAATATAAAAGCCCAGCATAGCTATCCATTAACATATGAATATGCTGAAATTCTGCAGAGGAAACAGTAGAGAGTAAGGATGGAAAGTGCATTGCTTTCAACTTCTAGAATGATGAAGCACATTACAGAAACAAGTTGTGTGGGCAGACAAAGCCATGCTGAAGGAGAAAGAACATCAAGAGCATGAAAGGAGGGGCAATAAGAGGTCATAAAACCAAGCAAGTCAGATGCAGAGGTTCAAGCTATTGGGGAAGCCCAGAGGAGCGACTGGAATGTGCTTAATATATTCCATGTGAATATATGTCTGCCAGCTCTCTTTCACCATCCTCTGTTCCCACAACCCACCACACTTCTTCTGTGGAAGAACCTGCTTTGAAAGGCCTCAGATGGAGGACTCCCACACACGCTATGTGAGTCTTCCAACATACCCTATGCGTAGCTCACTTCATGTATCTGGGGCCTCTTTACAGAAACTGGAATGAACAAAAATCTTTATTAAAAAAGAGGGAAAGTTGAACATATGTTTCAGTGAAGTTCACTAACTCCTGTAAACAAGTACTGTGTGTACTATTCCAAAATCATTGTCCTACGAAAACCCTCAAATTAGAAATATCTGGAACGCAATAGTAACAGGATCTGTTCCCTCTGGTCCGTGTTATCCTTCCTAGCTTACACCACCCACTCAATTTAATGTTGCTCTGTCATAAAATTGGCAAAAGCCTATGCAGAGGTCAAGATAATATATTGCTAGAAGATTGAATCACATTTCTTATTCAAGAGTCTCATTTCCTAATAAATATCCTAGTGATCTGTGGTTTTGACTCTTGCATGTGGTTCCATGAATGCTAATAAGAAATTGTCAAGTGCACAGTGAAAACTGGGTGGGCACTAATGAGTGATAACAGATCTAGTGGCAATCAGGAACTAGCTGGAGCACTCTCTTCATTCCTAGACTTTCCTAGTATTTGAGGTTTTGGAAGCGCAGATATTTTCAGTGTATACATTGCTTTGGATTGTTGTTAGGGGTCCTCCAAATAATTTCTGTTTTTTTCTGACCACCACCAAACACTGCTGTTCTCAGTGTTCTGCTGTCTGAGAGATGTGGTCTCAAAAGGAGAAATGCACAGTGCTGTTGGGATGGTCACTCAGAGAGATGACAAAAGGTACTCCCAGAACAGCAGAAGCTCCTCATAGAATCATAGAATAGTTAGGATTGGA
>NW_009933067.1:8944-9196 GCF_000696875.1 Nestor notabilis | reverse complement strand
ATTAATAGCAGACGGCAGCACTGAATATCCCATATAGTTATCTGTTCTCTACTTAGTTCCCTTGCCTGTTGCTGTATACAGATCTTTTATTTGAACCTTCACTTCTGTTTCTTGGCCTATATGACCAATATCTGTTTGAAGGCCTCTTAGGTGTTTTATGATTTGGGGGGGGAGGGAACATCCTCGTCCCTAGGTAAATTTAAAAAGTTCAAAACCTATACTGCCTTTTGTATTCTTTCATGTGGCAGGTGT
>NW_009933067.1:6979-7283 GCF_000696875.1 Nestor notabilis | reverse complement strand
ACCCTGGGTTTATCTCTTCCCACAGGGCGGCTCTAAGACTTTCCCAGGTGGACAGTTCAAAAGCTGCACCCACTCCGGGTATTAAATCTCTGTCCTGAGCCCATTTTAATAGGGCTTTCAGAGTACCGTCATTATATGACAACCCTCTCTTAGCGACAATATATTGGAGGAGTTTTACTCCAGCCACCTCTTCCTTGGACAGTGAGATTCCCATCTCCTCCCCGACCACTCACCTGCATCCAGCGCGGCTCCTTTAAATTCCTCACGACCACTCGTCACGGCTTCGAGTTCTCGGCGGCTTCGT
>NW_009933067.1:6138-6951 GCF_000696875.1 Nestor notabilis | reverse complement strand
CGCCCTTCCTGGCGTGTGCGCTTTTTACAGCGGCTTCACGCCCCGCACAGAAAATCTAACAGTTGCTGGGACAGCAACTATTCCGGTCAGCTTTCCTGCTCAGCCTCCTATTCAGCTGTCCTAAACGCTCAGGCAAGCAAGAGCAAGAGGGTCCCTGTTCGGGCACCATTTGCGGGAGATATGGACAACAGGATAACCAATATGATTAAATGCTGACACTTTATTGAGCCCAAATAGCTGTTTATATAACCTTTCTAACTGTCCATGCGAAATCTATACAATCCCGATTGGCTAAGTCCACTGATGCACGCACATAAATGATAGGTTTAAGCTTTCAGTGTATGCAAAGACTTTATCAGTCCTAAAGTATGCAGTGTTTCTTGTTACATAACCGGGAGTTGTCTTTCTCAAGCTAACTCCCTCTGTTACGTAACCGGGATTTGTCTTTCTCAAGCTAACTCCCTCATTCCACTGCCACAAATATTCATTAAATAACCTTATCACTATGCCTTGGTGCCTATCTCAGACTCTTACTATTGACATGAGTCATGGATCGCTCATGTGTCCATTTTGTTCCAGAAAGCCCTCCACACTAAACATAACCCTAACCATAACCCCTAACCCTAACCCTAACCCTAACCCTAACCCTGCCCTGTGCTATGCCCATCTGCTGCAGTGACCAAACCAAGCAGAGCAGTGAGGTGTCCCACATGTGGCCACAAAGGTTCCCATAGTGACCCATTGCCTGAGTGACCTACCCGCATTCTAGACTGAAGCTGTGGGAGAACGTGCTGCAGGGCATGAGCTTGGGCC
>NW_009933067.1:4021-6019 GCF_000696875.1 Nestor notabilis | reverse complement strand
GACCCATTGCCGGAGTGACCTACCCGCATTCTAGACTGAAGCTGTGGGAGAACGTGCTGCAGGGCATGAGCTGGGGCCGTCTGTCAAGGCAGCATAGCTATAGCCCAGCATGCTGTGTGTGTGGATCTTGCATTCTGGGACCCAAGAAAGGTGGGCTTTGGGCTTGTTTTGGGGTACAGGTGGCGTTGAGAGGGATGGCGATCCCTGGGGCTAGGTGGGTTTGGGGGTAGTGAGTGTCTTCTTCTGGGTACCAGGGATGTTTGGCAGTATGGAGATTGCTGGAGTTTGTGAAGCTTGGGGTATTCAAGTGGGTTTTAGAGTGTGTTCGAGGAGAGGGGTTCTGGAAGGGATAAAGATGCCTGGGGTTGGTTGGGTTTTGGGTTACCATGTAGATTTGGGGTGGCCTAGGGCACCCGGGAAGGATGGAGATGGAAGGAGCAGGGTTGGATCCTGCCGTGCCCTGCCCTGAACTGCCCTGCCTTGCCCTGCCCTGCCTTTTGATTTGATTGCCTTGCCTTCCCTTTGATTGCTTTGCCTTGCCTTGCCTTTTGCTTTGATTGCCTTGCCTTGCCTTGCCTTTTGCTTTGATTGCCTTGCCTTGCCTTTTGCTTTGATTGCCTTGCCTTGCCCACCCTGCTTTGCCTGCTTTGATTGCTCTGCCTTGCCATTGCTTTGATTTCCTTGCCTTGCCTTTTGCTTTGAATGCCTTCCCTTGCCTTATACTTTGAATGCCATGCCTTGCTTTGCTTTTGCTTTGATTGCCTTACCTTGCTTTGCTTTTGCTTTGATTGCCTTACCTTGCTTTGCCTTTTGCTTTGATTGCCTTGCCTTGCCTATTGCTTTGATTGCGTTGTCTTTCCTTGCCTTTTGCTTTGATTGCCTTGTCTTGCCTTGCCTTTTGCTCTGATTGCCTTGCCTTGCCTTGCCTTTTGCTTTGATTGCCTTGCCTTGCCTTGCCTTGCGTTCTCCTGCCTTCCCTTGCCGTCCCTTGCCTTGCCATTTGCTTTGATCGGCTTGCCTTGCCTTGCTTTCCCCTGCCTTGCCTTGCCTTGCCTTGCGTTCTCCTGCCTTCCCTTGCCGTCCCTTGCCTTGCCATTTGCTTTGATCGGCTTGCCTTGCCTTGCGCCTTTTGCTTTGATTGCCTTGCCTTGCCTTGCCTTGCGTTCTCCTGCCTTCCCTTGCCGTCCCTTGCCTTGCCATTTGCTTTGATCGGCTTGCCTTGCCTTGCTTTCCCCTGCCTTGCCTTGCCTTGCCTTGCGTTCTCCTGCCTTCCCTTGCCGTCCCTTGCCTTGCCATTTGCTTTGATCGGCTTGCCTTGCCTTGCCTTTTGCTTTGATTGCCTTGCCTTTTGCTTTGATTGCCTTGCCTTGCCTTTTGCTTTGATTGCCTTGCCTTGCCTTGCCTTGCCTTGCGTTCTCCTGCCTTCCCTTGCCGTCCCTTGCCTTGCCATTTGCTTTGATCGGCTTGCCTTGCCTTGCTTTCCCCTGCCTTGCCTTGCCTTGCCTTGCCTTTTGCTTTGAACTCCTTTCCTTGCCTTTCCTTGCCTAGCCTTGACTTTTGCTTTGATCTCATTGCCTTGCCTTGCCTTGCCATGCCTTGCCTTGCCTTACCTTACCTTGCCTTACCTGCCTTTCCTTGCCTTGCCTTTTGCTTTGATCTCCTTGCCTTGCATTGCCTTGTCTTTTGGTTTGATCGCCTTGCCTTGCTTTGCCTTGCCTTGCCTTGCCGTTTGCTTTGATCAACTTGCCTTGCCTTACATTCCCTTCCCTTGCCTTGCTTTGCCTTGCCTTTTGCTTTGATCTACTTTCCTTGCCTTGCATTGCCTTGCCTTGACTTTAGCTTTAATCGCCTTGCCTTGCCTTGCCTTACCTTTTGCTTTAATCGCCTTGCCTTGCCTTGCCTTCCCTTGCCTTGCCTTTTGCTTTGATCACCTTGCCTTGCCTTGGCTTGCCTTGCCGTTCCTTGCCTTTCCCTGCCCTTCCCTGCCTTTCCTTTTCC
>NW_009933067.1:0-3921 GCF_000696875.1 Nestor notabilis | reverse complement strand
GCTTCCCTTTCCCTTCCTTGCCCTTCCCTGCCTTGCCTTGCCTTGCCATTTGCTTTGATCGCCTTGTCTTGCCTTGCCTTGTCTTGCCTTTTGCTGTCATCATCTTGCCTTGCCTTGCCTTCCCTTGCCATTACTTTTGATCGCCTTGCCTTGCCTTGCCTTGCCTTGCCTTGCCTTGCCTTGTCATTTACTTTGATCGCCTTGCCTTTCCTTGCCTTGCCTTTCCTTGCCTTGCCATTTGCTTTGATCCCCTTGCCTTGACTTGCATTGCCTTGCCTTGCCTTCTCTTGCCTTTGCATTTGCTTTGATCGCCTTGCCTTGCCTTTCCTTGCCTTGCCATTTGCTTTGATCCCCTTGCCTTGACTTGCATTGCCTTGCCTTGCCTTCTCTTGCCTTTGCATTTGCTTTGATCGCCTTGCCTTGCCTTTCCTTGCCTTGCCATTTGCTTTGATCCCCTTGCCTTGACTTGCATTGCCTTGCCTTGCCTTCTCTTGCCTTTGCATTTGCTTTGATCGCCTTGCCTTGCCTTTCCTTGCCTTGCCATTTGCTTTGATCCCCTTGCCTTGACTTGCATTGCCTTGCCTTGCCTTCTCTTGCCTTCTCTTGCCTTACCTTAGCTTCTCTTGCCTTTGCATTTGCTTTGATCGCCTTGCCTTACCTTTCCTTGCCTTGACTTACCTTGCCTTACCTTGCCTTACCTTGCCTTGCCTTGCCTTACCTTGCCTTGCCATTTGCTTTTATCTCCTTGCCTTGCCTTACCTTACCTTACCTTGTCGTACCTTTCCTTGCCTTGCCGTGCCTTGCCTTGCCCTTTGCTTTTATCGCCTTGCCTTGCCTTACCTTACCTTACCTTGTCGTACCTTTCCTTGCCTTGCCGTGCCTTGCCTTGCCCTTTGCTTTTATCGCCTTGCCTTGCCTTACCTTACCTTACCTTGTCGTACCTTTCCTTGCCTTGCCGTGCCTTGCCTTGCCCTTTGCTTTTATCGCCTTGCCTTGCCTTACCTTACCTTACCTTGTCGTACCTTTCCTTGCCTTGCCGTGCCTTGCCTTGCCCTTTGCTTTTATCGCCTTGCCTTGCCTTACCTTACCTTACCTTGTCGTACCTTTCCTTGCCTTGCCGTGCCTTGCCTTGCCATTTGCTTTTATCGCCTTGCCTTGCCTTACCTTACCTTACCTTGTCGTACCTTTCCTTGCCTTGCCGTGCCTTGCCTTGCCCTTTGCTTTTATCGCCTTGCCTTGCCTTGCCTTCCCTTGCCTTGCCTTGCCTTCCCTTGCCTTGCCTTGCCTTCCCTTGCCTTGCCTTGCCTTCCCTTGCCTTGCCTTGCCTTCCCTTGCCTTGCCTTGCCTTCCCTTGCCTTGCCTTGCCTTCCCTTGCCTTGCCTTGCCTTCCCTTGCCTTGCCTTGCCTTCCCTTGCCTTGCCTTGCCTTCCCTTGCCTTGCCTTGCCTTCCCTTGCCTTGCCTTGCCTTCCCTTGCCTTGCCTTGCCTTACCCTTCCTTGCCTTGCCTTTCCTTGCCCTGCCATTTGCTTTGATCTCCTTGTCTTGCCTTGCCTTGTCTTGCCTTTTGCTGTCATCATCTTGCCTTGCCTTGCCTTCCCTTGCCTTGCCTTGCCTTTCCTTGCCCTGCCATTTGCTTTGATCTCCTTGTCTTGCCTTGCCTTGTCTTGCCTTTTGCTGTCATCATCTTGCCTTGCCTTGCCTTCCCTTGCCTTGCCTTGCCTTTCCTTGCCCTGCCATTTGCTTTGATCTCCTTGTCTTGCCTTGCCTTGTCTTGCCTTTTGCTGTCATCATCTTGCCTTGCCTTGCCTTCCCTTGCCATCTGCTTTGATCGTCTTGCCTTGCCTTGCCTTGCCTTTTGCTATGATCGCCTTGCCTTGTCTTACCTTGCCTCGCCTTGCCATTTGCTTTGATCGCCTTGCCTTGCCTTGCCTTTCCTTGCCTTGCCTTGCCTTGCCTTGCCTTTTGCTCTGATCACCTTGCCTTGCCTTCCCTTGCCTTTTGCTTTGCTCGCCTTGCCTTGCCTTGCCTTGCCTTGCCTTGCCGTGCCTTGTCTTACCTTCCCTTGCCTTGCCTGTTTTTGCCTTGACTTGCCATTTGCTTTGATCGCCTTTCCTTGCCTTGCCTTGCCTTGCCTTGCCCCTTCTTTTTGTTCCCTTGCCTTTCCCTTCCTTTGCCTTGCCTTGCCTTGCCTTGCCTTGCCTTGCCTTGCCTTGCCCTTTCTTTTGATTGCCTTCACTTACCTTGCATGCCCTTGCCTTGCCTTGCGTTCCCTTTCCTTGCCTTGCCTTCCCTTCCCTTGCCTTGCCTTCCCTTCCCTTGCCTTCCTTTGCTGTTTGCCTTCCTGTTCCTTCCCCTGCCTTGCCTTGCCTTTCCTTGCCTTGCCTTGCCTTGCCTTCTGCTTTGATCACCTTGCCTTTCCTTGCCTTGCCTTTTGCTTTGCTCGCCTTGCCTTGCCGTGCCTTGCCTTCCATTCCCATTTGCTTTTATCAACTTGCCTTGCCTTTTCCTTTGATCGCCTTGCCTTGCCATGTCTTGCCTTGCCTAGCTTTGATCGCCTTGCCTTGCCTTGGCTTGCCTTGCCGTTCCTTGCCTTTCCCTGCCTTGCCTTGCCTTGCCTTTTGCTTTGATCGCCTTGCCTTGCCATGTCTTGCCTTGCCTAGCTTTGATCGCCTTGCCTTGCCATGTCTTGCCTTGCCTAGCTTTGATCGCCTTGCCTTGCCATGTCTTGCCTTGCCTAGCTTTGATCGCCTTGCCTTGCCATGTCTTGCCTTGCCTAGCTTTGATCGCCTTGCCTTGCCATGTCTTGCCTTGCCTAGCTTTGATCGCCTTGCCTTGCCATGTCTTGCCTTGCCTAGCTTTGATCGCCTTGCCTTGCCATGTCTTGCCTTGCCTAGCTTTGATCGCCTTGCCTTGCCATGTCTTGCCTTGCCTAGCTTTGATCGCCTTGCCTTGCCATGTCTTGCCTTGCCTAGCTTTGATCGCCTTGCCTTGCCATGTCTTGCCTTGCCTAGCTTTGATCGCCTTGCCTTGCCATGTCTTGCCTTGCCTAGCTTTGATCGCCTTGCCTTGCCATGTCTTGCCTTGCCTAGCTTTGATCGCCTTGCCTTGCCTTTCCTTGGCTTCCCTTACCTTGCCTTGCCTTGCCATTTGCTTTGATCGCCTTGCCTTGCCTTTCCTTGCCTTCCCTTACCTTGCCTTGCCTTGCTTGCCTTGCCCTTTCCTTGCCTTCCCTTGCCTTGCCTTGCCTTGCCTTTTGCTTTGATCGCCTTGCCTTGCCTTGCCTTGCCTTGCATTCCCTTCCCTTGTCTTCTCTTGCCTTCCCTTGCCTTGCCATTTCCTTTGACCTCCTTGCTTTGCCTTGCCTTACCTTGCCTTGCCTTCCCAGCACTGAGGGAGGACTCTTGTTCGGCCTCGTGGCAGAGCAGCCTGCAGCACAAGATGTGGCCAGGCCTGCGGGGAAGTGGATGAAGAGATGACAGTGGGAAAGTAAAGCTGAGCCCCATCCTGACTTGGATCTTGTCCTGGTTTTGGCTGGGATAGAGGTAATTTTCTTCCTATGAGATGGTCCAGAGCTGTGATTTTGTAAGGATAACGCTGGTAACACACCGATGCTTTAGTTGTTGCTCGGTAGCACTTGCCCTTACGAAGGACTTTTCAGTTTCTCATGTTCTGCTAGTGAGGAGGGGCACAAGAAGCTGGAAGGAAGCAGAGCACCTGGCGTAGCCAAAGGGATATTCCATACCACAGCATGTCATGCCCACTATAGAAACTGGTGGAGATTATCTGGCAGGGGCCAATTGCTGCTCGCGTTGGGCTGGGTATCGCTCAACAGGTGCTGAGCAATTGTCTTGGGCATCATTGTTATCTCTCATTCTCTTATTATTAGCTTTGTTGCTACTATTATTAGACTTTATTTGAATT
>NW_009933066.1:0-8196 GCF_000696875.1 Nestor notabilis | reverse complement strand
ATATTATTATATAAGGAGTTCACAATAATAATTTCCAGAGGCATAAACCACCAAGAAAATTCTCCACTCTCTGTCATGGCTCCTTCCCAAGGAGCATAATAAAACTAACTGTAACAGTGCACATAGGTTAGGATTTCTTAGCTCAGGTGTGTCATTGTCTAACACGATCTCTCTGCATACAGATATGACTCGCCACAGTACTTGCATAGCAAAGGTTGGGGTCTTTTTGCCTCTCTCCATTTCAGTGTAGATTTTCCCTGGAGGTGGCAGCATCAAAAAGTACTGCTTCCTTGGGGGAACTGGTGGGGGTACATGGAAAAAAATTCTCTGAAGTCTTTGAGGTTTACAGTACTTTTCCACCTATGTAGAAGGCAATTTCAGCAACTGCTGATTGATTTTCTGGCAGTTGCAGCAAGTAGCTTGGACAACTGAAATCAGGAGGGCAAGGACAGTGGCAGAAGCACAAACATTGCAGAGAAAGTAGAAAAAGACTTTGTATGAAAGCGATAACAGAGTCCCCTGCTTGGTAAGCTTCTTTATTACCTTATCTAAGCTCAACTGCAACATAACTGAAAGCAGGCCTATGTTCTGCAGGCAAGATTTTAGCTCCAGCCTGCCTCTTGCATGATCTGCCCTGTGCCTGTGAGACCACTTGATTCTTCACCATTATGCATACATATCCATTTGCCATAGATCCTGGTTTTGAAAATCTTGCCTGTAGCCATGCTTTCCATGAAAAAGGTCTAAGATGTATTTTTGTCATTTATTAGTTTTAATGGATCGGTTAAGGGCATTGTTTATAAATTGTTTCCTGATGACAACTTTTACACATGTGAGCAAACAGCTTCAACTCTTGCATCTTAGCATTCAAGCTATATAAAGAAGAATGTGAGTTGTCATATGCTAACATACGTTGTACCGTGAAACACAACTATACTATCTTTTCCACAAATTCTGTCCTACATACTTGAAAAGAAAACACAAAAATAGGTAGTTAATTTTCAAATTTCTTTCCTGCCTCTAACTTTTCTCCAATCATTCACGCAGCTGTTGGTAAGAAATTTTACCTTTGGGACTGCCACAGGTATCAGCTTAAAAGGCTTTGGTCTGTTTTTCCATTACTGCTCTTTAATAAGCTATTCATGGAATGAAATTAAAGTTTACTCTTACTTAAATCAATGGGCAGAATTTGAGCAGGATGTTCCCCAGGGTCTTATTCCTACATGCTTTGGACTTGTCATGTTATTCCAATCTCTTCACTCACCTGCTGCTTTACATGTTTGGCAACGTCTTGGCATGAATGGAACTTATTACTTCTTTTCCTTTTTTCCTTTCCTATTTTACTTTCACTAGAATTAAAGCCTGCCATGACACAGTCTTGCCTTGCCTCTCTAAAACCTTTAGGTAGCCATATTCAAATCACCTTCTGTTTCCCTTCAGGTTGGCTTGCCTTTTATTTCTTGGGCAGGCAGAAAATTATTTGAAAATCTTTTCTTCTAAGAAACATGGTATATTCTTATTTAATATATTTACTTTTGACATACGTGAGCATTGATCCAATATTACTTATCTCTTAAAAATAATTTTGGAAGTCCTTTGCCTTTTTTTTTTTTTTTTTGATGTCTATAGTGAAGTTCTTCTGATAATTTCTAGCCATTTCTCTCTAACCAGTTAAGAAAGGGGATGCTATGGAGAAGAAGCGAAAATTGTGTGTTTTTACTAGATATTGATGTATTGAAGACAAAAATCACTGTTATTTATTTATTTCTTACTTTTCATTATTTCATATATATCACTTTCCCACTTTATCCTCCATGCTTCAGAGAATTATCTACAAAACAGTACTTTGGAGTTCTCCAAAGGAATTCATACATATTTCATCTCTGCAGAAGTTGCCAAACTAACATACCCCCCATATATGAAAATTCCAAACTGGAAGTCCAGCAAGAGAATGGAATTAAACTGTTACGAAATAATAAGAAATCAAATATATGTGAAATTCATTCCAAAAAGTGAGCAACAGTACTAAGACTTGAAAAATTTGAAAACTTGAGCATTGTACAATTAGGCATTGCTAGGAAGAAAAAAATGCCACCACTGCTTTAGCACTCTTCTCGCCTACTCTCTATCTCCTGTCACATCCAGTAGATTTCCTCCTCAGGATTTCACAGTAAACTAAAAGAACAAATCTGTTCTCACAGGGAGCAACATATTTGTGGTTTATCTAAGCATGCTTCACAATGTCATATTCACACTTTATTATGATGTGGATTTGGGTAAATTTAGTGTCTTTGGTAGATCATAAAATTACAAGCTTTCGAATTTATATATAATCTAAGGTATCTTAATAGCTAAATTAAAGTGGGTAGGACAAATAAAGCCACATATCTCTACATGTGTTTATGAGGCTGCAGCTTTAACAGCAATCCATGATGCTTATTATTGCTTTTTTATACAACTTATGAACAGCTGGGACCCATACAAAGACTTTAGGAAGGTAAAATTAGTGCCAGCTTTCAAGAGGGAATGAAGAGAAAGCATCATATAATACACACATCCTCTTCTCTTAGTGAAATAATGAAGAAGATATGCAGTTGTATTACCAGTAAGCAAGCAAAAACTGAATCATATTTCTTAAAATGTGCAAAATGATGATGAAAAAATCTCAGCAGGCAAATATGGCTATTCTTATGATAAAATTAAATGGCTACTTACTGCTACGTGGAATATTTGTCTACTGATCAAAGTAGGGCCATGGTATTAGGGAGCAAATATTGATAAGTAGATTAAAAGGATTTTATTGTTAAGTAAAGTATTGATGCTGGATAAAAGCACTTTTTACACCATACTAGTTCATTTTAGCTGAAATGTTTCTTTGCTTTAACAGCAATAAAAAGTAAACTTTAAACTTGCAAAGGGCAAAAGATTATTGGAAAGGAATTATGGCTCTGAATGGTCACAATATCCACAGAAATTCCTCATAATCGGTGCTGAATCCAACCTACTGCCAATTTTTTAGTAACAATATAGAAGGTGATGAAGTCATGCCTTTTGCTTATAAAAGTAAATGTAGACTAATTTGCCAGGACACACCAAAACCTTGACTTACTTGTGACATCTTGACTTTATTCCCCTTCTCTAATACGACATAGATAACAGTTCCATAAAATCCTTTATATCCTGTACCATTAAGCTATTCATTTTCAGAATCTTCTGTCTTCCATACACTTGAACTTAAGCTAATGCAAGTACTAAAGCAAAACTGTTTACTTTGTGCTAATAATTGTTTCTAACTGCTTATTTATAAGTCTAATTTTCCTCTTCACAAATTATATTACAGTGGATGCACTACTATCAAACAAGGGACTGAGAAGAATAAAGTCATTGGTTTGATTCTAAATGGACAGAGGTTTGTATTCATATCCTAGGCACAGACAGAAACAGAGGTGAGCTAAATTTAGTTAGAAAAAAAATTGTTTTGCATCTTGGTCTACTATGCCTGAGTCTAAACAGTTATAATTTTCAAAACGAGTATAATGAAAATATTTGTATTCCTTCTCTGCAACAGTGTCACTGGGTTTGGATTTCAGAAACACTGTGAAGTTATGGCCTCTGATGTGAACCACAATGCAGCTGCAAAATCATCTTTCAGACAGCTCGTAATGCAGCAACATTAATTGCTGGTGTGTTAAATGGGCCTTTGCTTTACCCCATGGAAACGGACTCAAAGTAAAATAAATTAAACAGTGGTATAGAGAGGAATTAAGATATTTAAAATGGATCCTCTGAATGTTCTATGATTGTGGCTGTCTGATAAATTGTAAAGCACAAATAAAGACTTGCAACAGCAAGATAAAAGCTGGTGTTTGGTGGTAGAACACTGAACGGCAGAGAAGAAAATCCTATCATTGCTGAAACACATTTCCCAATGCTGCATTATATATTAATTAAAGCTAACATTGCTTGACTTCAGCTCATGACTAAGGAAATGTTTCCTGGCAGAAAATCCCTCTTGTTCTCAGAAAGGCATGTTCATATCTTTCCTGACACTGTGCAATGAACATAGGCTGAAGCTGGCAATATTTGTTGTGGGTTTTTTACCACCATGCAGTTTACCCTTCTGCAAGGCATAATTGCCATCTTCATTTCCATATGCAGAGGTCTAACCATTGAGGCTCTGTTGTTCAACTGATGCACAAACACACAAGAATGGCTTCCAAGTTCAGGTGCTTACAATGTAAATATCTTGAAAGTGCTGGGTTTCACTTGCCTTTTCAGTAGTGCTGCAATGCGGGCTCACACTCAGCACACTCCTTGGCTTCAGGTGGTTGTACCTGCTGTACCCTAAAAGTAGGATGAGGCTAGACTTCAAATCAGTACTACTCCCTTGACCATTCCCACTCTTTTTCTTCTTGCCTGGCCCATGTTTCTCCACCTGTAAGCTGTCTGGTTTGGTCTAGTTTCAAATCAATCTGTAAAATAATGCACAGGCAGGAGGGCCAGAAAGTCACTCAAATGTGACCTTGAGCAGCAAACCAAGATGACAACAAAAGGAAACAGCTACAGAGGCAGAAAGTAGCTGCCCCTATTGTCTTTTACACTGTGCACTATTGAAGTGCACATGGTGCTGGGATGAGATAAGGACCCAGCTGATAGATGCCCCTCAAAGTGAGAAAAGCACTGAAGTCTCTTGCAAAAGAAGCTTGTTCCAGCTTATTCAGGGTGTCCTCAAAACCAGAACTGAGGCATAGCCACCTTCCCTGCCCCACTGACTGCAGCCCAGATAGACCAGAGAACCTGGCTCAATTGGTAAACCTCTGGCTTTTCAGGAGAGGCTATATTTTGTGGTTTAGCTACACCATTCTATAAACGGGGAAGTCATTAGTAAGATTAGCAGGCTTCTTGAGGAAAACAAACTCTGGCAACCCAGTGGAATAAAAGAAATTAAGACATATGATAAAACCGGGCAGGTAATAGCGAGGAATTCTCCCAAGGATGTAAAGTAGCAAGCAGAATTGAAAATAAGAGACATCTACCTTTTTCTGTTTGGTTGGTTTTTGTGGTGATCTATAGTAGTAATGCACAACTAGCAGGGACTGAGAAAATAGGATAGGTAGTTATAGTGAAACTCACAATTTTTAAAGAATATCTATGACCTGAAGGACAAAACAGGAGAAAAGAATGGTTTTTACAATTAAATCTGCTTGCTTGACTAAGGATTTTATGTCAGAAGAGGAATGAATCATTCATCAGATTCATTGCTTTTCAAATTTCAAATCTTTTTGATAACCATGAACATCTGAAAACTTTATCACCTTTCTCTGATTATTTTTGCTGCTCATGAATACTTCTGGACGTGTCCTTGCCTCACAGATACCTTTTCTGTTCTTGATGATAACTAGATATCTGTCTTCCTCCTATCCCGACACAGCCTTTTTCTTCCACAATGTTACCAGATAGTTAATATTTCACACACTGATATTTAATATACTAATTTATTTTTATTTCTGTGATAAAGAACATTTTAGAAAGAGCAGTACAATAAAAATTATGCTTCTAGCTCAGCCATTCATGCTTTCATTTAATAATGCATCTGTTTGCCGTATGTAAGCGAAGAACAACGAAATTGAAGAAGGAAGACTCTTGTAGCATCTGGGATTACCTGCTAATTGGTTTTTCTCTCAGTATCCTACTGGGAATCAGAACATTTGCACTCACTCTACAAATGTGTTTTGGTTTGGTTTTTAAATAAAATTTTTACTATACAAGAAGAAGACCAAAATTCTCTCTCTTTGAAAAGATTTTGCTACTATTCTAGAAAGACTGGTTTGAATTCTGTGCTGCAAAATCAAAACTACAGTAGAAAGAATCATCCTCATTATTAAGTGATATCTTTGGGCTAGAAAATCATTAAATACAGAAGATAAATGTCAGCATGGTATTTAGTTAATGAAATGCCTTTCACATTTTTGAGTGAAACATACTATATTTTTAAGTAGCAAGCAGTAAATTTGAAAAAAATAGAATACAAATTTACAATAAGCACAGAAAATAGGACTGAAATATATGTGTGTGAAAAAAATCCAAACTCATAGGAAGAAAAAAAAAAACAAAAAAAAACAAAAAAACAAAACAAAAAAAAAAAAACCCCACACAAAACCACCAAATGAAAAGAAAAAACAACGTAGAATTTTTTTGTTTGTATTTATTTCATTTTGCAATCTGAACAGTATGTTGCATGTTAAAACTGACATGTATTCACTCAGTTTGACAAACAACTGTAGTAACTGCACGAGATAAGTGTAACAGGCACCCAAGATGTAACATGACAAGCATAGTACTATTTACATTTGCAGTCAACAACAACTGAGCTTTTGCCTCCAGCTAATTTTATTTTTTGAGCACAGAAGTATCTGAAAAGATGAGTTGGTCATTATAAGAGAAAAGGAAAATTTTATGTGAATTTTGAAGAATAATTATAGTAGCTAAGCTATTGGATAATCATTCAAGAAAACATCTGCTGAGTCATTTTGTCAGTGCAGCTGTTCTGTTCCTACAACTCCTGCAATTAGCCTACCCCTACTCTCCTTCCATTGGTTATTTTCTTGACACTACAAGTTACCATAGTCCAGCATGTACATCTGGATGTAGATGGATTAACACCTTTTAGTTATGAGTAGATCAAACAGTCATCTAAAACCCAAAATATCCAAGCTTACATCAGTACCTTTGCTGCCATTTGGAATGCAGACTTGCTGTGTGCAATTACTAGTAATTATTTCAGATAAATCGATTTGAGAAAATGAATATAATTTTCTCTCTGGCTCTGCTATTTTTTCTTACTTTGTCTCTTACAAGACTACTTATTTGTATAAAAACAGTTCATTTCTATGTTTGAGGGACTTCGTAAACTGTTGTCACAGACAATTTTAATTACTTTAACAACACGAAAACAAGATTAATACTGCACAGCAGGCAGAATGTTATCTACCCTTTGAGCTCGTCTTGACAACAGTTAATGTCAGCAAGCGGCATCTACACGTGTAACTATGCAGCTTTCAAATCCCATTCTTTAACCACAGTGGACTCTGTGAAAAAGCCCCCGCTCCCGGAGGGATGGGGAGGAGAATCGAAGGAATGTAACTCCCACGAGTTGAGATAACAGCTCTCTAGTAACTAAGGTATAATACAAACCACTACTGCTACCAATAATAATGATAAGAGGAATAACAAGGGAAAAGGACACAACCGCTCACCACCCGCCGACCGACACCCAGCCCGACCCGAGCAGCTATCTGGGCCTTCTGGGTAACTCCCCCCAGTTTATATATTGGGCATGACGTGCTGTGGTATGGAATAGCCCTTTGGCCAGTTTGGGTCAGGTGTCCTGCCTCTGCTTCCTCCTGGCTTCCCCTCCTCCCTGGCAGAGCATGAGACTGAGAAAGTCCTTGGTCAGAGTAAACATTACTTAGCAACAACTAAAAGCATCGGTGTTATCAGCGTTGTTCCCAGACTGAAAGTCAAAAACACAGCACTGCACCAGCTACTGAGAAGGAGAAAAAATGACTGCTGTAGCTGAACCCAGGACAAGAAGGACCAAGTTTTGATGCTTTTATTCACTCTTAGAAAATACTGGGAGAGTCCTAATGAGGGTGAATGATGTATACCCCCTAATACCCAGTGCTGAATGCACTCCATATTGCCTCACCTTCATAAGCAAACTCGACAGTGATATTTCCTAGAAAATCACAAGTCAAAGAATCACAGTCTTCACCAATAACAGCACACCAGACCACAGACATCACTCCGCTGAAAAGGACAGGCCTGGTACTTATCACAATATCTGCTTTTGTGACTACAAAAGTCACTTCAAAGACCTCCAACTCAGTTGTACGTGTCACTGTTGAGATCTGGCGGGGTCTCAATCCCTTTCTGGAAAGGAAATGGCACACTCTCTTCTCCATAGGAAGACTACATACCACAGTCAAGAACCACTGAAAAGTTTCTGTTCTCCCAGCTAAGCTGAGAGTTTGGAAGGAGAAAAGGGTAGAGGTACTATCTTAGTATCTTATGCAAGGCATTCGACACCGTCCCACACGACCTTCTTGTCTCTAAATTGGAGAGACACCAATTTGATGGATGGACTATTCAGCGGATAAAGAACCAGCTGGATGGCCGCAGACAAAGAGTTGTGGT
>NW_009933065.1:0-12040 GCF_000696875.1 Nestor notabilis | reverse complement strand
TGCAAGGTCCCACACCTGGGTCGGCACAACCACACGCACAGCTACAGGTTGGGCGGAGAAGACATTCGGAGCAGCCCTGCAGAGGACTTGGAGGTGTTAGTTGATGAGAAGCTTAACATGAGCTG
This sequence comes from Nestor notabilis, assembly GCF_000696875.1. Classification (NCBI taxonomy): domain Eukaryota; kingdom Metazoa; phylum Chordata; class Aves; order Psittaciformes; family Psittacidae; genus Nestor; species Nestor notabilis. The sequence continues at coordinate 11,915 of NW_009933065.1, read as the reverse complement.
GCTTCAGTGTGCACTTGCAGCCAAGAAATCCATCTGTATTCTGGGCTGCATCAAAAGAAGCATGACCAGCAGGTCAAAGGAGGTGATCCTGCTCCTCTACTTTGCTCTCGTGAGGCCTCACTTGGAGTATTGTGTACAGTTCTGGTGTCCTCAACATAAAAAGGACATGGAGCTGTTGGAGCAAATCCAGAGGAGGGCCACAAGGATGATAAGAGGCCTGGAGCACCTCCCATATGAAGACAGACTGAGAAAGTTGGGGCTGTTCAGCCTGGAGAAGAGAAGACTGCATGGAGACCTCATAGCAGCCTTCCAGTATCTGAAGGGGGCCTACAAGGATGTTGGGGAGGGACTCGTCGTTAAGGACTGTAGTGGTAGGACAAGGGGTAATGGGTTCAAACTTAAACAGGGGAAGTTTAGATTAGATATAAAGAAACAGTTCTTTACAGTGAGGGTGGTGAGGCACTGGCATGGGTTGCCCAAGGAAGTTGTGAATGCTTCAGCCCTGGCAGTGTTCAAGGCCAGGTTGGACAGACTCTTGGGTGACATATTTTAGTGCGAGGTGTCCCTGCCCGTGGAAGGGAGGTTGGAACTAGATGATCTTAAGGTTCTTTCCAACCCAAACCATTGTATGATTCTATGATTCTGTGTCGTGTAAAAGCCTGTCATTACCGTCAACAGCACTGGGTAACACCACTACAACAACACTTAAAAATACAGTTTCCAGGAGAGAAAAGCACCTGTCTCTTAGGCCATGCACTTAGTGCATACATTGTTAAAAAGTTAATTGTCTTCGCTATTGCAGTGAATTAATGTAATACCTTATGTAGTTTGTTTATGTATGCCAAAGGAAGAAAAGTTTTTAAGAAAGTGATCACTAAATATTTGCTTTACATGAAGTACATTTAAATTAAGACAACTTACACAGAATGTATTTTCTTTATTGCATATTAAAGTAGAACTTGCTGTTCAATTATTCACACGCACTATCAAAATTGTTTTTAAAAAAGACCAAAAATACCAAAAAAAAGCTTTTGAATAAAATTCAAATTCACTTTTGGTATAATAAATGACCAATAATATATAATAATAAAAGACCAGTATTTAAGATATAGAATCATAGAATCATAGAATGTTTTTCTGTGAAATGTCCCTGGAATATTTCTGTGAAATGTCCATGGAATAGTAAAGAACATATGTAATTATGCATAAATTAACACTTCAGATATGTTGGATTAAGTAAGGTCCGTGAGAATGATTTGGTTATGTATTTGAGATCTTTTTTTCAGGGAAGTGTAAGCTTCCTCTGTTTCATAAAGTTTTTAATGTAACAATTTAGTAGTCTTCAAGTCAGAAAAGACAACCTCATTAACTGTTCAATTTGTAACAATGAAGATAACATAAAAATCTGCTTGTTAAAAACTGAACTGGTAAACCAAAGTAGAAAAAGCTTTTTCTTAAATCATATTTTCCTATCTTTCTGCTATCTTCTGTCAGTACTAATCCTCACTTAACTCAGTTAATAAAAAAGATGAACTCTATGATATTTTCTAAAAATACTGATGTTAATTGATTTACATTTTACTCTTTTGTCCTATGATAGTGGACATTTGAATGATTTTTCTTGAGTACTGACAGACTAGGAGAACTTCTTTAGAACTGCTCAATTTGAAAAATAAATATCTGGTATGGGCTGTATGTAAGTATAAACCAAGACTGCTATATCCAAAAGGGGTTACAGAATAATTAGCATAATATCACTATGGTATCATAAAAATATGTAACTTCTGTAAGGATTATTCCTATTTAAAATTTTTTTGCAAAAGACATATGTTTAACCTTGCCATTAAACAAGTTCTCATTCTCAGCTTCTAAACCTGATGATTTTAGAGCAGATAGATAGGCAAAGTCAGGGGAACCTTTTTTCTAGCAAGACAAAGGAGCAAAATTGTTTTATGGTTAAATGAATAAGAAATGGCTACCCCACATTACTTTTCTTACATTTATAAAAATATGACCCCTCAATACAATCTTATGAATTCAGATGTTTGGATATCTAAATCTTCCAGCTTTGTTAAATTTTATTTTTCTGTTTTGTTATTATTACTGTTTTATGACTAAAAGAGAGCGAGAATCATATAAGAAAAATGCATATTGACTTTGCTAGCAAATTGGGTCTGCTTTGATGGATGACCTTAGAAATCAGCAGACTTCCACAGCAAGCAGAAATATTGAGCACCTCCATATTAAACAAAGTTAATATTTAATTACTTTAATGCTAGTTAAATTGTCATTTCTTATTGCTAGATAGCATATTATTTTCTCATGTCTTTATTGAGAATATACATTTTGTGACAAATTTTTGGTGCAAATCACATTATGCTAATTTTCCTACATTTTCTGATTTATTAATAAGCATATATTTCCTTTTAAGTTGCATTAGTATTTTACACCCAGAAGCACAAACGTAGGAAGTTTACCTCAAAATCTTTCTATCTAGAATGTAAATGAATGAACGGTGGGTAATGAGCGTTCAGTGAGTTAAACTTCCGGAAATCTCATTGATTATGTTGAGACTGATTACACAATGCTTGATCAAATGAATAACTTTGACATCTTTACTTCATGAACAGTCATAAAATGGTTATGAAAGTAAGTGTATGGCAAAGATCACTTTCATGTGTTTTCTACCATAAATGACAGAGAAATCTAACAGTAACATAGAAAGATTTTTTTTCTTTCTTTTTCCTGTTTGCTACCTCTACAATTTTTACCTTTTTATTAAATGCTTCAGTAATTAATATTTGTGATGAACATAAAGTTATTTTTTCAACCTTTAAGGTGAGTGCATATGGTTTTATCTCCTCTTACTTTGCTAACAGTTATACAGGACTTATAGATTACTGGATATATATTCTATAAAGAATTTATCAATAGTAAGAATAGTTAAAAAGGAAAGGCGACCAAAAAACAGACTTAAAACACTGAAACATACTTAAAATACTGGAAAAATCAGAGAATAATATGTCTTTATGCATTTCCTCACACAATTACTTGGTCATAAATAACAAAAATAGTAATCAGCTTCATATTGAAGCTTCAGCTTCATATTGAAGTTTAAGATTATCAATCATCAATGGTGGGGTTTTTTTCCTTTAGAGCTAGAGCTTGACTTTTTAGACCAGTATATTCATTTTAGCTCTCTGGTAGTAAGGAATAATATCCTTACGCTATTTGTGAAGTATTTATTGTACCTTTAAGGCATTTTGACAAATAAAATTAACAATAAATTTAGCTCAGAAAAGATTCAGGGTTTTTTTACCTTTTGTTGTTAGAATTATAAATTAACTTAATAAGTTCAACAATTAAAAAGAGCTTTATGATATTTGTATTTAAATTTTACAAATGTCTTAATCTGCATAAACATGGATACCAGATTAATTTTTCACTTGCTGAAATATTTTTTCACCTTTAATATATCCGTATGTTTCTTGGAAAATTGTGACCTCCATTTGGGGAAAATAAGTTTACTGTTACTCCTTGGCTTCAGAGCAGGGTATAACATTTCATAAGGGAACGAAGTTATTACAGTCTCCTAAAGTCTTCTAGTTATATAAAGTTGCCTGAATCCTGACACTATTAAGAAGATCTGAACTTATTTACACCTAAGTCTTGTCTGGATTCACATGTTCACATGTGCTGAATAGTGTCATTAGCATGGCAATGTTTGTGCATTTCTGCCCACCTTATGTGTAAATGTCTTGATAAGGAGTGCCTTGAGAAAGAAGAGCCATCAGTCTTTCTTCTCCAACAGGCAAGTAGTTACATTCTTGGACTGCTGATGAGGGAGCACTGAGCACTTCCACATACCCTGAGGAGGACACCCTTGTAGAGCTGCTGTGCAGGAGCACAGAAAACAGACTTCAGCTGTTATTGGGGCAGTTTGTGTGGAGGGGCCACAGAAAGACAGCACAGCAACAGAGGTGATGTGCCACGGGGCTCTTCCTGCCTAGGTGAAGACTTACAGCCTTAATCTATAACATAATTTTCATATTCAGGATTTGGATAGGTTTTTCTGGTTAGTTTTCATAGAACTTCTTGTGCTGCTTTCTACTGAGAACAGAATATATTTGTAGAGCATAGAAAGCTAATAAAATGACAGTAATAAAAAGACTAATGTATCATTTAACATGTGTGGACGCGACCACTTTATTCAAAGAAACTTACTTACTTCTGGGTTTATAGAGCAAACATTCTTATTTAAAATTAGAAAGCTTCCCTCTGAATTAATTCCAGCAGCCTTGCAAGAATGACCCGATAATGCCAGGAAATCAACACATGCATTAGGTAACTATTCCAGACGTTTCCATCCACTGTTATTTCACATCAGGATCCAGTACTTACCAAAACAACTGTCTGTTGTGAAAGCATTATTAGTTCCAAACAGGCGAAGAGATGCCACATTCTTTTTTTTTTAACATCACTGTTCTAAAATGATCAGAACACAAGTTAAGAAATCTAAAAGTAATCATTAGGAAACAAAAGTTAAAAAGTGCTACTTACAAGTCTTTATCTTTCACTGGCAGTACAATGGAAGACCTGTTGTCTCAACAAAATCATACACAGTATCTAACTACTTCATAATATCCTACTGGAAACTTGTAATGTATTTTAACAAAATATTAACTATTTTTGGTGTCATTTCCTAGTATATCTAATGCTCCAAATCAAAATCAGAATAAGCACTTAGACACACTAAAATTATCTGACCTGTTTCATTGACCTGACATTCTTTATATTTAAAAAACATTTCCTTTTAATGAACAGGTTATCCTTGTTCATGCCTGTGGACAAGTATTCAAACTGGGAATTACATATATACTTGAAATTATTCAAGTTCTGAATGGCTCCCTGAGTGGGACATCTGTCTTGCTTTGTTTCTTATATTGAAGGTGGGGAGGGGAAGGGATATGGAGAGTGGCAGCAGTACCACTGCGACTTCTATTTTTTTCTTGGTTTTATGTGTTTCTATTGTTGGCATGTGACTTTCTCATAATTCCATTCATGAACTATGAATATCCTGCATTTTCACCTGTTTCAGATCCTACCAACGATTGTTATCATGGCTTCTCACGTTATAGAAATGGACTTGAGCTTCTTGGATGAATACAGTGTTCAGATGTTCTCTTAAAGCTTCAGGATAGGAAGTTTAAAATATTAAGGTTTTCCTGATACACTAATATGCATCATAACATTCAGAGGCAGATAGTTAAAAATAGTCAAGTATGTAAAAGGTAAATATTTACATACTTATGTAAGATATATTTGACACTTTATTGAATGCTGTATCTGTTACATGACAGTAAAAGTATCTTCAATAACATCCTTAAAATTCTACATAATTAAAATTCTAAAAAAATACTATTTTTCCCTTTTCTAACCTGTTTCTGTATGTTCCCTGAGAAAGCAGCTCCCTAATAAATTTGAAAATGCCAGCTACTCTGTGAATTCAGTCTATATGTACATGAAGAACTTTAGACAACAGTGCATATCAAGTGAATTACCAAATATTTTAAAGTGAAGAACTGAATTGTATAAGATTCTAATCTTACCTCTGCCAGCCCTCTTAAGATTACTTTTAGGTCTACGAAGCTTTGATAGGGATGGCCAGCACTGATAAAAGTGAATCAAAACAACGACTCTGGCTATGAATAAAATAAAAGGACTTTACAATCACTACAGTATGAAGGGCATATAAAAACTGTCATTTCAAAGTGGCTAAGTGACATTTCAGTGACAAAATGGGTCATGTTAAAAAGTGTTTCTGTTCCAAAGTCAGTTCAAGTTTCAAAACAAGGAGCAATTCTGCATTCAAGTAACTCAAATGCATTTGAGTTACTCTGAATTTGAAAATGTTTTTTCTTCGTTTGCAGTATTTTGGTTTGCTTTTTCCTGCAAAGTAGTATCTACTCAAAATAACCTCTAGCATTACAGAGAATGAAGTGAAAATGGAGATTGATATAGGAAGGGTTATACTCCATTATTTCAGTTAAGAAAAAGAGGAAGAAGGGCTTTATCAGGTTTGTTTGGTAAGGAATCAATTCTAAAGCAGTTGTTTACTGGATAGGACACATGCCCGCTGGGAGGCAGTTCCAGCTAATAGGAATTCCTGACATTTGAAGTGGTTGAATATATCATCGAAATGTGGGTTTATGACAGTTCATTAATCCATGACACAGTCAGTTTACTAAGTTTAAAACTCTATTTCAGTAAATGCAAGAGGATCTTTGATAATTAACAGTATGACTTTGTATTTGTTTCATTTAATCAACAATTTTTCAAAGCCACATCATTTTTTTTCCCTTCAAACACAATTTGTAATCCTATTCCATGTCTTCGCTGGACTGACTGATTTCTTATCTATCTTTTGGCAATCTTACTCTCATTCTAATTCAGTGTCTTTGAGCAGTACTAAAAATTCTCAGATCTATCAGACTTCTGATAGAATTGTCTTTCATGAGCCAGGTAAGAACTTCAGCCTCTGTTTTTGTAGTTCAATTTATAAATAAAAAATTATGGCCTTGGGGGAGGGGGGAAAAAAAAGGAAAAAAAGAAGAAAAAAAGGGAAGAGAGTCTATTAGTATATGTTGTTGAAAACTCATTTAAAATGGATATATTCTATACTCTGACTCCTAAGAAGCCATGTTAGTATAAGGTAATGTTTCCTCAACATTATAGGACCAAAAGTACTTCAGCTGTAGTATGTCTTTTAGATTAAATCTGATGTGACAAGATTCCTCTGAGGGCTCAGAAAGGGCCTGAATAATGAATTCCAAAACTTCATTCCATCTTCTGATTCTATGGTTAAAAACTGTCAGGTAATTTCTTATGTTTCAGTCGGTAACTGAGCTGCTCTTAAGAATTCTATGGATATTTAAAAAAAAATTAATAAATTAGATAATTGGGTTTAGGTTCCAAAATCATTAGATTTATTGTGTTAGAATTTCAAATACGCATTACATACCTGTAGACTATCTTCGTGCAAGCAGCTGTATTTTGACTTTTTCCATTACTTCATAAAATTGACATAATCATGACCAAAACATTTTTGTGAATCAGGAACCAAGCCAAACTCTAAGGACTTGACAAAAACCAATATAATTACTTTTTAAAGTAACCTGGATAATCTAGAAAATTAATATGAAAAAAAAATAAAGGACAGACAAGAGAAAGCATAAGCTCTTTAACACTGTATATAACAAAAAAAATGCTTTTGATTTAAAGTTCTACCATGTTAATTTGAAATAAAAAAATACTGTGGAATGAATAATAAAATAAAAATAATTAAAAAAACCCCAAACCCTACAACCTGGTCTAACACACATTCTGTTTATCTTAGATTTCACAGTAATCTGGATCAAGATGCTGATGTAATTGGTAGGTGGACTGGGATAAATATCCTGAGATAAAGTCATGCTGATTTTTTATTTGACCTTTTGGCATTAAGTATGTTTCATTTTATAAATACTAAATCAATATTTTTCCCCATTTTTTTCTCTGATACGTAGATTACTATTATACTTCATTACATGCTCTTTTAAAATATACTCTCTTTTAAATCATTTAAAGAATCAGAATGTAAGTGAAACATTACATCCCCTTGTTCATAATACAAAAATATCAGTTTCTTACTGTGTACTTTTTTGATTTTGGACAAAAATGCTCCAGTCCAGTAATATGTTATATTACTAAAAAAGGGAAATAAAAATTGTTAGTCATATTTTCTAAAAATCTTTAGTATTTGTGAAAAATGAAATAGGAAAGTGACAACAAAAGCTAAAATTATACACATCAATTGTATAACAAGTAGGAAAATTTAAGTTTTGTTACTTCTCATTAGGAAGAGGTATAAATGGTATACTAAGCCAGGTCCTGTGAATTTATTTCTCTCCAGCTACAGTGACCCAAGTTGTATACTACTGCACATGGGTCCTCTACGTAGGAAATCTATTCACAGTTCTACTATGCCATTTTGTTCTCCATTGTGAATCTTTCTCATTCAAGATATAGCTGCAAGTGTAGATTACTACATTAGTTTGTGAGGTTTCAAAGATTTTCAGATAAATCTGAGAGGGAGAGTAGAAAAATAAACATTTTGAAAAGAGATAAGAAATGAAGTGCTTGTTCCTGTTTCATTATTCTGTGCTGTATCAATATAAGAAGCAGTATTAAATATTCCTGATCAGTATTGTAATTCTTTTAATTATACTTTTTATGATATTCATATTTTTCACGTAACATTAATTATTTTTTTTCAAAAAGGAAGTAATATTTGTGTTTTGATATTTTTTTCACTTTATTAAAATATGAGCATGACCACTTTCACTTACTTTACTTATTTTCTTTCCATACAGTATCTTAGGGAAGTATTTTGTATTTTACAGGATATTTACCACACCTTTATTGTCTTTCTGCTCCTTAATCCCAGCATCTTGACATTTCTTGGCAAGCTAAAGGCCATATATCAAATTTACATTCTTAATGGTGATCTGAGGCCTTAAGCAGATCAAAGCCATTTTCTCTTCATGAAAAATTATTTCCTCTGGAAGACTCAGCAGATAAGAAGCCTTGATGCCATTCCTCTATCAAAATCCCTCATTCCTAAACTCCTCTATTAGGTTGATGCCCTGTTTTCCTACCTACAGCACAAAAGGTTTTAAGAGCTGCTGCCACAGAGCAGACAAGGTGAAGCTTCATCTTTCTTAGTGGCTTCCTGGTCAAAATAAGTAGGAAAGCCAAATACTCCAAAAAATTGCCCGCTAGCAAAAGAAAGTGTGAAGGTATGAAATGAGACTTGAATCCAAATCCAGTTTGCAGCTATATAACATGCTCCTCCTAAAATACTCAGATTAGTTTTATAAAACCCTTAAAATAATTGGTTAAATAGCCACAGATTATTAGGGTTCATTTTGATTAATTATTTTAACATGTCAGTAATAGCTGGCTAATGGATTATTAGCACTATTTAACAGTGATTTACTACAGTAGCACTTTGTAGTTATTGATGCAAATGATAGCTTCAGCCATTGCTAGTTGACTTAAATAATTTGGTAATAAACATGACAGTTATTTTGGTCTAAGCTTATTTTTGTATTTTATTTATCATTCTACCTGACAGAATCAAGAATAAATGTTCCATCTTAGATCAGCTACAAAGTGATTCTTTCAGATCTCATGAAAGCATGTCAGCTCTTCTACACAACATGTGCAAATGAAAATCTAGTAAAAACAATGGGCTCATTTTGTTGACATGTTTTAAACACTAATTTATTTACACTAAAAACTCTTATAAAAACGAGCCTAAAATATGGATGAGAAATTACATTAACATTTTCTGAAAGACTTCATGTATTTCTGTTGACAACAAAAGAACAATTCTGAATGGGTTTAGCTTAGTATTTTCTCTAAAATCATTTCATTTTCAGGCACGACTGGTCTTTTCCTGTGGAATAGATTGAAAATATGAGCTTGTCTGTAGCTAACACATTGTGGGATTTCAAAGTGCACCCCAGCTTTATCTTGGCTTTATTAGGTACACACTATTCTTCTTGCATCCTTGTTTCCATGGAAAGGAAACCGCAAAGAATCCACCTCATGCTTTGGACAAAAATTCTTATTTAGGACACTAGACCATTTGAAATGCTACACAGAACACTTCCTGGCAAAATCTATTTATCTTTGTTGTGCCAGTGGATTATTTTTGTCTTATCTTTATTTTTTTCCCTGACACTTAAACTTTATCCCCTAAATAGCTTAGCTTTGATTCTCTTATGAGTCTTCTACTACCTTTCCTTTAGGAAGGTCTTCCTGAAGGTCATCTCTTTACCTTACATTAAAACTGCTTCCTTTTCAGAAACTATTTGAAAAGGTCTTTCATCGACATCCAAAACACAGAAGAATGTCTCGTGCCCGGGAAGACATACCATCCTCCTAGGAGGAACAATACTGTGAAAAAAATTAGTTACCACCTGGGTGTGACTATGTCAAATGACCTTTTAACTGCTGCTGCATACTTAGTGAGTTAGTGAATACTTGGGTGGTTGTGAACATTAATCAGACTCAGGTATACAAATATCAAACACTGTCCGCTTCTCTGCTCCCATAAATGATGCTAATGGAACTTCTATCTAGACATCTGCAATTAGATTGGCTTGTTAGCTATTTTTAATACTGTCAAAACAATAGATTTTTCTGGGAAACAGTAGTTTTACGTGTCCAGAAACAAATCGCTTATCCTCAAGAGACATGCAATTTAAATGGTTAAAGTTACAATTAGAAGCAAATGAAAACAAAACCTTTTATTGATATATTTATGAAATTGTCATTGAAATAATTTCTTCTGCCTCAGATTATAAGTTCAAACAGAGAGAATTTTACTAAATGGTACAAACATTACTATACGTATAGCAAGTTTTTCAACAGAAGTGTGATTCTTTTTTCATTTTAAAATGTTTATTGTAAAACATTAGGTATTAATGAAGTTACCAATAACTTAATAAACAATAAAATAGATATTTTGTATCTGTCAAAACTTTTTTTTAAATAAACTGTGGCAGAATTTTTACCCTGTTTCAAATCAATGGATTACTCATAGTATCTATTACATCAATTGCATAATCCACTAACCTTTGCCTTTTTTTCCTCTCTTTTTAGTGTGTTTAGTTTAGTATGATTTTAATAAATCATGCTGTGGAAGAAGCTTCTATGTAGTATATGTAACTAAGTTACTGCCTGAAAAAATGAAAAATTCATAGCTGCTGCTAATAACTACAGTAAATAATTTAAAATGTTAAACACATGTTATCACGGTTTACTATAACTTTGTTCACAGTTGCATTGCTTTCCTTTTAAAGTTAATTTTTCAGTCAAACAAAAACAATTGTTTACCACATTTCCAAAATTAATCCTGTTCCTTCTAATGCAAGTCTTCTTAACCACAAAACATATGATTAATAAATTGCTATTTGTGTGTAAAAATTTAAAAAAGAGAGTTAGCCTACTCAAGTATTTTATAGTTTAAAGTGATGTTCATGTTTTCTCCCTTTATAATACTATTGAAAAACAAGATAAACACAATTTCTAAGCATAAAAATGTAAGCCACTGCAAATTGGTTCCAATTCCATGTAAAATTGTGAAAAAAAATTTATTAGCTATAATGCCGAATGATACATACACTCAGGAATAATGACTGCCAATAAACTATTCTTTCTTAAATTACAGGGTGTTATATGTTGAAATGTTGAAGACTTATGAGAAAGGAGAGTGCTCTGGTTTCTTTGGGGTATAAAGTAGCTTACATAAACTGTAAAATGCAAATATTTCCCTAATGACATGTTTCCCTTGGGAAATGAAGTCGGTTTAGTTGTGATCTTACCATCGAAGAAAATACTGCCTCAGTTTTGACTCACTACAAACTTACATCACACAATGCATACTGTGTCATTTGTAGAAATATTTGTGATCAGGGATTTGATGTAAATTATGTAAATTAAGCAATAGTATAAACTAAACTCAATGTTACATGTCAGAATCAATACATAATAGAGCAAATGCTTACAGAAATACCAGGTATTTCACACTGACCCAGAAAAAAATTATTGCCATTATTAGGATTGCAGAGAAAATATTTGCATAAAACCTACATTATCATATAATATGTATGAGTTTACAAATCTCTGGAGTGAAGGTTAGTGAAGAAAATACTCTATTTTATTACTTTTTTATTTTTTTAAATAAATTTAAACATACGTGTAGTTGTACTTTTCGCTATTTTCAGTTACTTTGTGTTTTTTCCATCTACCGTTCAAGATTCACTGAAGACAGGCAGAGAAAATTGGGCTGTTCAGCCTTCAGAAGA